>NC_073397.1:35462254-35474754 GCF_028641065.1 Leucoraja erinaceus
CTTCCAACTGATTGGTTTCGTGTCATCGTGCACTTTTAACCCAAGAGTTTGAGTGACTGGAAGACAGAATTACAAATAATTAATGTGTGGGCGAGTTAAAGAGAACACTTCCAGCCTCAGTAGCAGCGCGCGGCCTGATTGAATGTCCACTGTCGGACATCCCAACAAGTTTTACGGCCTGGTCTTTAGATTGATCTGCCATGTTTAATTCCCAGTTGTGCCATCTAGCCCTGTTCATTACAGCCGGACACAATGGCAGCAGAGTAATGTATGCCGCTGTGATCTACTGCCCACGCTACATCCAAATGTAATCAGGGACACGGTGTAATCAAACTACAAGGGACAGCACACCCCAGCCACGGCCATGACCCAAATAAAAAGGATTCTCCACAAATACAGTATTAAATGAGAGATGCAATTCAGATGCAGTGTGACATTTCCACACTCACTGTAAAACTGAGGTCATGGCAGTTGGTACACAAAAATGCTGGAGAAACTCAGCGGGTGCAACAGCATCTATGGAGCGAAGGAAATAGGCAACGTTTTTCGGGCCGAATAGGAACCGTTTCAGGAAATAGGCAACGTTTCGGGTCGAAACCCGAAAGGGTTTCGGCCCGAAACGTTGCCTATTTCCTTCGCTCCATAGATGCTGCTATGGAGCGAAGGAGATAGGTATCGTTTCGGGCCGAAACCCTTCTTCCTTGGTAACGTTTCGGGCCGACACCTTGCACCCCAAATGAACGGCAGCACACTTGAAAATGTGTACTTCCTCTCTGCTGATGTTACAGAAAACCAAATGTTTAAGAAGGAACTGCAGATGCTGGAAAAATCGAAGGTAGACAAAAATGCGGGAGGAACTCTGCGGGTGAGGCAGCATCTATGGGGCGAAGGAATAGGTGACGTTGGGCGAGACTCTTCTTCAGACTGATGAAGAAGGGTCCCGACCCGAAACATCACCCATTCCTTCACCCCATAGATGCTGCCTCACCCGCAGAGTTTCTCCAGCATTTTTCTCTAGCTTACAGAAACCAAGGTACAGCAACATGAATGCAGTCTGAAGAAGGGTCTCGACTCGAAACATCACCCATTCCTTCTCTCCAGAGATGATGCCTGTCCCGCTGAGTTACTCCAGCATTTTGTGTCTACCTTTGATTCAAACCAGCACCTGCAGTTCCTTCTTCCACATGAACAGGTTACATTTAATCTGCGCTGTCATGTTTGAAATGTATAGATCGTAGAACAGTAGAGCACAAGAACAGGCCCTTCGACCCACAATGACTGTGCCGTCATGCTCTGGAGCAAAAGGATAGGTGACGTTTCTGGTCGGGACCCTTCTTCAGACTCGAAAGGTCACCTACCCTTTTTCTTTAAGAGGGAGTTAGATGTGGCCCTTGTGGCTAAGGGGATCAGGGGGTATGGAGAGAAGGCAGGTACGGGATACTGAGTTGGATGATCAGCCATGATCATATTGAATGGCGGTGCAGGCTCGAAGGGCCGAATGGCCTACTCCTGCACCTAATTTCTATGTTTCTATGTTTCTCATGGGGGTGGTGTTTGACCCATTGAGTTACTCTAGCAGTTTGTGTCTACGTTTGGAAATAATAAAATTGAGGAACCATGCAAGGGTAAGAAGAAATGAAGGTGGCACAAAAAAGCTGGAGAAACTCAGCGGGTGCAGCAGCATCTATGGAGCGAAGGAAATAGGCAACGTTTTTCGGGCCGAATAGGAACCGTTTCAGGAAATAGGCAACGTTTCGGGTCGAAACCCGAAAGGGTTTCGGCCCAAAACGTTGCCTATTTCCTTCGCTCCATAGATGCTGCTGCACCCGCTGAGTTTCTCCAGCTTTTTTGTGTAACCTTCGATTCTCCAGCATCTGCAGTTCCTTCTTAAACAAAGAAATGAAGGTGAATGATCTAACTACATTGTGCAGTTTGGAATGATGTGCAACTCCCTCTGGAGAGGAATTGTAGAAATGCCTAATTTCAAATATTGCCATCTCCTTGATTATTGCAATAAGTGTCACTCAGTTCCAACTTGTATGGTGAACTTTACAATGTTGGGTGGGAGTTTGGATCGGGAAGCCTTCTTCAAACATCTTGAATCTGTTTTAATGAATTTCAATAAAATAAACATAACCTTTTTCTATGGCCTTTCATTTCAATATTGTTATAGACCGCATTTATCACCTATCCATTCTCACCTCTGGAATAGATCGGGTAGATGCACAGAGTCTCTAGCCCAGAGTAGGTGAATCGAGGACCAGAGGACAAGGGTTTAAGGTGAAAGGGAAATTATTTGATAGGAATTCTGCTCACTATTTACAAACATGGACTCCACTGATTCACCTCCCTTTGGCTAAAGAAATTCATCTTTATCTCCTTTCTAAAGGTATGTCCTTTTATTCTGAGGCTGGGCCCACTGGTCGTAGATTCTCCCACTATTGGAAACATCGTCTCCACACCCACTCCGTCTGAGCCTTCCACCTTAATGCAGCAGGTGTGATAACAGGTAAAGAAGGGTTTCGGCCCGAAACATCACCTATTTATTTCGCCCCATAGATGCTGCTGCACCCGCTGAGTTTCTCCAGCATTTTTGTGTACCTTCGATCTTCCAGCATCTGCAGTTCCTTCTTTAACACTATTATACACCACCTGTTCTGCTTGTGTATGTGGCTTAATTATACTTGGTTATGGTATCAAATTGACAGGAGAGCACACAAAATTTCCCATTGAATTTGAGCACACGTGATACTAATGAACCAATGCCAACACCATCACCAATTTGTGACTTCTTTCCAATAGCCCATTAAATGTCCACTAAATCCAAAGGCTCCTGTGTCCATAATCAGCCTAATGTTCTCTGGGATTAGAATCTCCAAGGGCGGTACTAAAGGTGCTTGATAGATGTTTTGGCCTCGATCCGACTGCATTTCTATTTGAAGGCATCTGCGAGGATTTGCTGCGGTTTTCCAAGTGGCAGATTGTGTGTGGAATTAAGTGACCTCGGCACACTGTGTGTCAACTGTTTCATGGTCCCCACTTCAACATCGGTCCCTGGAGCCGGTAAGACCAGGTTGTCAGATCTTATTCCATCTGGAAGCCCATTATGCATAACACGATTTAATTTTAGTAATAGCTGACAGGACAATTAAAAAAACTCATCTGAATGGGTTGCAAAGCAGACAGGAGTGTCTGTGTACACTTAAACGCTAACCCAGTCAACATACGCTTGTGACATTTAGGTTTTTTCCTTTTAGTGCTGGGCTTGTTCAAATATTTGCAGCACACATTCGAGAAAAATGTTACAACAAATGATATTTTTTCTGCAAATATCAGACTTCCTTTGGGGGTTTTTTTTTTTTTCTCTTCCATCACCCTGTAATTATTGCAAAATGGGAAGACTGTTTAAATTTTAATGGGTGTTGCCGGGAGTGGAGGGCTGAGCTATAGGGAGAAGTTGGGCAGGTTAGGAATGCAATCCCTAGAGCGCGGGAGGCTGAGGGGCGATCGTACAGAGGTGTATAAAAACATCTGAGGAAGAGATCGGGTGAAAGTCTTTTACCCAGAGTATGGAATTCAAAAACAAGAGGATATAGGTTTCGGTTTCAGAGGAAGCAAAGGGGAAGCCTTTTCATGTGGAGAGTGGTGGGTGTATGGAACCAGCTGCCAGAGGAAGTAATTGAGGCAGGGAAAATAACAGCGTTCCCCTCTTCCTGCCTCTCCCATCAGTCAAGAGGCACCGAAATCTGAAAATGCACACCTCCAGATTCAGAAGGTAGACAAAAATGCCAGAGAAACTCAGATGCGGGAAAATCGAAGGTAGACAAAAGTGCTGGAGAAACTCAGCGGGTGCAGCAGCATCTATGGAGCGAAGGAAATAGATAACGGCTTTTTTCATGCTGTATCTCTAAACTAAACTAAATTAAACCTCTATGTTTTCTGGTCAGTGACTAGCTCCTTCATCTTGCTGACATTAAGGAGGTTTTCCTGGCACCAAGCTACTAAACTCTCTATGTGCAATGGTAGATGTTCAAAGACGTTTATGACCATCTACAAGCCCAAAATGTTACCTGACTCACCTGAGTTAAAGGTGATAAATTAGGAAATATACAGAGATTCTGGAAATTAGACCCATGTGTTATTCCGCCTAATATTTTGGGACAATTTATCCTGTTGTATCTTAATATCTGAGAGTAGGAAGGAACTGCAGATGCTGGTTTAAACTGAAGATAGACACAAAATGCTGGAGTAACTCAGCATCTCTGGAGGGAAGGAATGTGTGATATTTCGGGTCGAGTCTGAAGAAGGGTCTAGACCCGAAACGCCACCCATTCCTTCTCTCCAGAGGTTCTGCCTGTCCCGCTGAGTTACTCCAGCTATTTGTGTCTATTTCAGGAACTGCAGATGCTGGTTTACACCAAAGATAGACACAAAACACTTCTACTGCAGTTGTACAGGGTCTTGGTGAGACCACACCTGGAGTATTGCGTACAGTTTTGGTCTCCAAATCTGAGGAAGGACATTATTGCCATAGAGGGAGTACAGAGACGGTTCACCAGACTGATTCCTGGGATGTCAGGACTGTCTTATGAAGAAAGACTGGATAGACTTGGTTTATACTCTCTAGAATTTAGGAGATTGAGAGGGGATCTTATAGAAACTTACAAAATTCTTAAGGGGTTGGACAGGCTAGATGCAGGAAGATTGTTCCCGATGTTAGGGAAGTCCAGGACAAGGGGTCACAGCTTAAGGATAAGGGGGAAATCCTTTAAAACCGAGATGAGAAGAACTTTTTTCACACAGAGAGTGGTGAATCTCTGGAACTCTCTGCCACAGAGGGTAGTTGAGGCCAGTTCATTGGCTATATTTAAGAGGGAGTTAGATGTGGCCCTTGTGGCTAAGGGGGTCAGGGGGTATGGAGAGAAGGCAGGTACGGGATACTGAGTTGGATGATCAGCCATGATCATATTGAATGGCGGTGCAGGCTCGAAGGGCCGAATGGCCTACTCCTGCACCTAATTTCTATGTTTCTATGTTTCTAAAATGCCGGAGTATCTTGTCAGGTCAGATGGGTGATGTTTCGAGTCTACTTTCATTTCTGTTCTTTTGTCGGTGTAATTTCAGCACCAATTTTTGGATACATTGGTTCTTATTTTCACATTGGCAATAGTAGTGTACGTAAAAATCACAGCACGTATTCGTTTCAAATTAACAAAGGGATCCAATTTAGGATAAATTATTCAAAAGTCAAGGAAACCTTTACAATGTTCTGTTAACCATCGATACAACTGCTCGTCAATAACTGGTCAAAATCAATTTATTTCTTTAATTACAAAGGATGTAAGGTGATTTGTCAAATTATTTTACTTTATACTTAAAGAGTAAAGAATAAGGACATTAGTGATTCTGAGAAAAGCAAAAGAAATTCAATTTAAAAAAAAATTCTGAAAGGTCAAAATGGAAAACGTTTTTTTGTCAGTTTCAGTTTAGTTTATTGTCACGTGTGTGTACCGAGGTACAGTGAAAAGCTTTTATTGCTTGTTAACCAGTAAGAAGAATGACAACACATGATTACAATCGATCCCTTTATCGATCCACTGTGTATAGATTACCATGATAGGTAAAGCCAGCAAAGTCTGATCAAGGATAGTCCAAGGTAGACAAAAATGCTGGAGAAACTCAGCGGGTGAGGCAGCATCTATGGAGCGAAGGAAATAGGCGACGTTTCGGGTCGAGACCCTTCTTCAGACGGATAATCCGAGGGTCACCAATGAGGTAGATAATAGTTCAGCACTGCTCTCTGGTTGTGGTGGGATGGTTCAGTTGCCTGATAACAGCTGGGAAGAAACTGCCCCTGAATCTGGAGGTGTGCGTTTTCACACTAAAATATAATTTGCCTAATGAAGAGGGGAGAAGAGGGAGTGGCCGGGGTGCTGCTGGGGCTTGCCGAGGCAGCGTGAGGTATAAATGGAGTCAATAGAAGGGAGGTTGCTTTGTGTGATGGTCTGGGCTGCGTCCACAATTCGCTGCAGTTTCTTGCAGCCTAGGATGGATGGAACTAAATTCTGGTGTGAAATCTTAAAGGACCGTGAGCAATTGAATTAAAGATTCAGTTCCACTGTATAACTTTCTGCTTTTGTTAAACAGTGTATCGTTCAAGGGCATCACACTAAGTGGATTTTCAGTTCCCAGTATTATCATATTGGAATGTTCCTTTGATTTATTGATGGCTTAACCAAATTCACCTTTAACAAGCTAAATGCATCAACACAATAGCACACAGGTGGACAATGCATTTCAATATATATTGCAGTGAAGATTTTTAATTTATATTTATCTATTCACTTTTTTGGATGTGACCTTTGTTGGCATGGAGCTCCATTTGTTGGCAATCACTCTTTGTCCTTGATAACCATATAACCATATAACAATTACAGCACGGAAACAGGCCATCTCGACCCTTCTAGTCCGTGCCGAACACATAGTCTCCCCTAGTCCCATATAGCGATCAGACCATAACCCTCCATTCCTTTCCCGTCCATATAACTATCCAATTTATTTTTAAATGATAAAAACGAACCTGCCTCCACCACCTTCACTGGAAGCTCATTCCACACAGCTACCACTCTCTGAGTAAAGAAGTTCCCCCTCATGTTAACCCTAAACTTCTGTCCCTTAATTCTCAAGTCATGTCCTCTTGTTTGAATCTTCCCTACTCTCAGTGGGAAAAGGTTTTCCACGTCAACTCTGTCTATCCCTCTCATCATTTTAAAAACCTCTATCAAGTCCCCCTTTAACCTTATGCGCTCCAAAGAATAAAGCCCTAACTTGTTCAACCTTTCTCTGTAACTTAGTTGCTGAAACCCAGGCAACATTCTAGTAAATCTCCTCTGTACTCTCTCTATTTTGTTGCCATCCATCCTATAATTAGGCGACCAAAATTGTACACCATACTCCAGAATTGGCCTCACCAATGCCTTGTACAATTTTAACATTACATTTCTGCCATCTTTCAGCCCACTCTTCCAACTGACATAAATCTCTCTGTAGACTTGGAAACTCTATCATTACCCGCAACCCCACCTATCTTAGTATCATCTGCATACTTACTAATCCAATTTACCACACCATCATCCAGATCATTGATGTACATGACAAACAACAGTGGACCAAACACAGATCCCTGTGGCACCCCACTCGTCACTGGCCTCCAACCTGACAAACAGCCATCCACCATTACTCTCTGGCATCTCCCATTCAGCCACTGTTGAATCCATCTTGCTACTCCACCATTAATACCCAACCATTGAACCTTCTTAACCAACCTTCCATGAGGAACCTTGTCAAAGGCCTTACTGAAGTCCATATACACAACATCCACTGCGTTATAAGGGGACAAAGAGTTGGGGAGGTCCAGAACAAGGGGTCACAGTTAAGGATAAGGGGGAAATCTTTTAGGACTGAGATGAGAAAAACATTTTTCACACAGAGAGTGGTGAATCTCTGGGACTCTCTGCCACTGATAGACCAGTTCATTGGCTATATTTAAGAGGGAGTTAGATGTGGCCCTTGTTAGGAGGGTCAGGTGGACCTTGTGGCTAAAGGGATCAGGGGGTATTGAGAGAAGGCAGGTACAGGATACTGGGGGATGATCGGCCATTAATATTGAATGGGTGTGCAGGCTCGAAGGGCCATGCACCTGCACCTATTTTCTGTTTCTATGCTTCAAGAGGAGTTGCCATGTGTTGGGGATGATTGAGTGGAAGATTCTGGGACTTGGACCCAGTGATTCTGAAGATAATCCTATATCAATGTTAGGATGGTGCCTGACTTTGGGGGAATTGTTAAGTGGTGGTGCAACCATTCAGATTCAATTTAATTGTCATTGTCAGTGTACAGTACAGAGACAACGAAATGCATTAACACCGGCCAACCATGCACCTATTGACTGTCCAAGAGGTTGTGGGTTTGGAATGAGTGCATTTTGCAGGTGGCATGTTCTATGTCCAGGGTGGTGTGTGTGTGTGTGTGTGTGTGTGTGTGTGCTGTTATACAAGCCAACTGCTTTGCCCCAGTCGCTGTTAACCTTTAGACTCTAGATCAGGGGTGGGCAACCTTATTCTGCACTGGGGCCAAGACGCATTTCTGTGAGCCACGTCTATCTCGTGTACACATGGATCCCGCCCCGGATGGCAGCCATCAAATCACGTGTTCACAGAAGGTAGAGAAAAACGCTGGAGAAACTGAGCGGGTGAGGCAGGACGTATTGTACACGTGTGTGTGGGATTGTTTGTTTGGATCGCACTAGAACAAGCGTCTCGTGTGCATGACAAGAAAGAAACCGAAGGGCAACGACCAATTTCTGACTTAGAGTGAGTGACACAGCGTGGAAACAGGCCCTTCGGCCCACGTTTGCCAACTTGCCCACACCGGCCAACATGTCCCACCTACACTTCTCCCACCTGCCTGCGCTTGGTCCATATCCCTCCAAACCTGTCCTATCCATGTACCTGTCGAACTGTTTCTTAAACGTCGGGAGAGTCCCAGCCTCAACTACCTCCTCTGGCAGCTTGTTCCATACACCCACCACCCATCTGTGTGAAAAGGTTACCCCCTCAGATTCCTGTTAAATCTTTTCCCCTTCACCTTGAACGTATGTCCTCTGGTCCTCGATTCCCCCACTGGGCAAGAGACATTGCAAGACTTTAGGTATTCGGGAGAGTCATTTTTCACCACCCTCAGTCGCTCTTTTCTCCCATATAACACAATAACCATATAACAATTACAGCACGGAAACAGGCTATCTCGACCCTTCTAGTCCGTGCCGAACACATATTCTCCCCTAGTCCCATATACCTGCGCTCAGACCATAACCTTCCATCCCCTTCCCGTCCATATAACTATCCAATTTATTTTTAATTTAAATGATAAAAATGAACCTGCCTCCACCACCTTCACTGGAAGCTCATTCCACACAGCCACCACTCTCTGAGTAAAGAAGTTCCCCCTCATGTTACCCCTAAACTTCAGTCCCTTAATTCTCAAGTCATGTCCCCTTGTTTGAATTTTCCCTACTCTCAGTGGGAAAAGCTTTTCCACGTCAACTCTGTCTATCCCTCTCATAATTTTAAAAACCTCTATCAAGTCCCCCCTTAACCTTCTGCGCTCCAAAGAATAAAGCCCTAACTTGTTCAACCTTTCCCCACATTTTATAAAGGGACCTGAACTAAAACGTCACCTACAGTCCGAAGAAGCATCTTGACCCAAAACGTCACCTATCCATGTTCTCCGGAGATGCTGGTGTCTGGAATGTACTATGTTCTATTCTCTGAGTCGTTGGACATCTTTCGATGTAAATCACTGCTATAATGTACAAAAACATGACTGGTTATTTAATGGAACATAAAGCAATGGAACTAGCCCTATGGCCAACAATATCTGCTCAATATGATACCAAGAATCAGCCTCATACAATTTGATGCCCTGCCAACCAATGCGATGATAAAATGATTCTTTATTTTAGTGATATCCAATATGGAATGAATATTGTTTAAGAAGGAACTGCAGATGCTGGAGAATCGAAGGTACACAAAAAAGCTGGAGAAACTCAGCGGGTGCAGCAGCATCTATGGAGCGAAGGAAATAGGCAACGTTTCGGGCCGAAACCCTTCCGGGTTTCGGCCCGAAACGTTGCCTATTTCCAGAAGGATTTCGGCCCGAAACGTTGCCTATTTCCAGAAGGGTTTCGCCCCGAAACGTTGCCTATTTCCAGAAGGGTTTCGGCCCGAAACGTCGCCTATTTCCTTCGCTCCACAGATGCTGCTGCACCCGCTGAGTTTCTCCAGCTTTTTTGTGTACCATGGAATGAATATTGTCCGGGACATTGAGGAAGACTTCGCATGTCTTCAGACAGACACAAGGTGCTGGAGTAACTCAGTGGGTCAGGCAGCACCTCCGGAGAAAAAGAATGGTTGACGTTTTGGGTGAAGATCCTTCCTCAGATCCGAACTGTTCATCTCAACCCGAATGGCCACCCATTCGTTCTCTCCAGAGATGCTGCCTGTCCCGCTGAGTTACTCCAGCTTTTTTGTGTCTATCTTCGGTTTAAACCGGCGTCTGCAGTTCCTTGCTACACGAGATACTTCCTCGGTTTTGTTGAACAAAGAATGTCGAGTTGACCTCACGTTAATGGATGGCCGCACGTCCACCAAGGCTGTATTTCCCCCAGAGCGAAGGGACAACGGGGGACCCCGTGTGGGGGGGGGGGGGTGAGGGAGGGGGTTAGAACAATGGTCAATGGGGACCTGGCATGTGGGGACCACTGAGAGGGGGGGGAGGGGGAATTACACGGGGGGGGGGGGGGGAACTACAAGGGGGAACTACACGGGGGGAAAAATATGTAAATTTGTAAGCCCCCTTCATGGGCGACTATCGGCAAGGTATACAAGCAAAGAATTTCACTGTGATTGCCACATGTGACTTTAAAGCATGCAATGGAATTCTCTGCCTCAGAGGGCAGTGGAGGCTGGTTCTCTGGATACTTTCAAGAGAGAGCTAGATAGGGCTCTTAAAGATAGCGGAGTCAGGGGATAGGGGAGAAGGCAGGAACGGGGTACTGATTGGGGATGATCAGCCATGATCACATTGAATGGCGGTGCTGGCTCGAAGGGCCGAATGGCCTACTCCTGCCCCTATTGTCTATTGTCGAATTCAATTCAATCCAATTCCTCGGTCTAGCTTTTGTGATCAAGAAGATGAATTGCAGGGATGTGAATGTATTTTGATTCAGTGGCAAACGTTGCTACCAACTAATCACACCTGACACCATGAATGGGTGAAGAATGCTGGAGTGCTGAAGCACAGAATGACTTCTCCAGCTGCGGACTTCACCATTGTTCTGATTCTACACTGGAACGTCATTCTTGACTCGGGGATGAAATCTCTGGCGTCAGAACTCTTTCACAGTTTAATTAAACGGCATCAGTTAGGTGCCCGTCCAAACCACCAATCTACTCCAATGGACGGCATCCAAAGTAAATAAAATACAAAAGCCGGGCTGTCAAATGATTAATGCCACACTTAAACATTTTAATCTTAGTTAATCAGCACTTGAATCTCCTCTTTAATTGATACGCGTACTACAGCCATCTTATTCAATGTTATTATCACCGTCTTTAACAGCAATTAAATCGCTGTTTGATCATCGCAAACGAAAATACAAACCCGAAAAAAATATGTTTGTAATTCTGGGTAAGTGACATTTAAATAACAGACTGTCCCTATTTGATATTTTACCGGTGTGGTCTGTGTAAAGGTTTGAGCACAGATCTGGGTGGCACAGTGGCACAGAGGCGCAGCTGATAGGGTTGCTGCCTCACAGTGACACAGTGACACAGACCCTGGTTCGATCCTGACCACAGGTGCAGTCTGTGTGGAGTTTGCACGTTCTCCCTGTGACCGTGTGGGTTTTCTCCAGGTGCTTTGACAATAGACAATAGACAATTGGTGCAGGAGTAGAGGCCATTTGGCACTTCGAGCCAGCACCGCCATTCAATGTGATCATGGCTGATCATCCACAATCAGCCACCTCCTTCCTGCCTGACTCCGTTATCTTTAAGAGCACTATCTAGCTCTCTCTTGAAAGCATCCAGAGAACCTGCCTCCACCGCCCTCCGAGGCAGAGAATGCCACAGACTCACAACTCTCTGTGTGAATAAGTGTTTCCTCATCTCCGATTTCTAAATGGCTTACCCCTTATTCTTAAACTGTGTGTGGCCCCTAGTTCTGGACTCCCCCAACATCGGGAACATGTTTCCTGCCTCTTGTGTGTCCAATCCTTTAATAATCATATATGTTTCAATAAGGTACCCTCTCATCCTAAAATCCAGAGTGTACAAGCCCAGCCGCTCCATTCTCTCAGCATATGACAGTCCAGCCATCCCGGGAATTAACCTTGTGAACCTATGCTGCACTCCCTCAATAGCAAGAATGTCCTTCCTCAAATTTGGAGACCAAAACTGCACACAATACTCCAGGTGTGGTCTCACTAGGGCCCTGTACAACTGCCGAAGGACCTCTTTGCTCCTATACTCAACTCCTCTTGTTATAAAGGCCAACATGCCATTTGCTTTCTTCACTGCCTGCTGTACCTGCATGCTTACTTTCAGTGAGTGATGAACAAGGACCCCCAGATCCCGTTGTACTTCCCCTTTAGCAACTTAACACCGACAGTACAGTACAGTACAGAAGATTAATAATTTTCCTGCAAGCTCTGAGCACAAACAAATCTAATCGGGCTATATACTGTTCCAACTCCAAACATGAGCACTGTGAGAGAAGATGTATTCAGGCGCACAATCAAATGACAATTACCAAAGCCCCGCTGACAGATAAACCCTCTGCCAGGACCATGTCCATATGGTTCCAGACCTCATTACAATCTTGGTCACAATCTAGAGCAAAACACAAAGTGCTGGAGGAACTCTGTGGGTCAGGCAGCC
>NC_073397.1:35479754-35482254 GCF_028641065.1 Leucoraja erinaceus
AGGGCCTCTGGTGCTGTCACAGAATCAGAGTCAGGTAATTGACTGAGTAAAGTCCCTGTCCCACTTCCACGACCGAATTGGCGACCTCTGCCGAGTTTGCCCTTGACTCGTACTCGCAGCATGGTCGTCACGAGGTCGTAGGAGGTCTCCGTAACTCTTCCTCATGCTCGTGAATGGCCTCCGCATACTCGTGGCCTCAAGTAGGTCCCGTCGATTTTTCCAGCCTGATAAAAAATGTCCACGAGCAAAAAAAAAGTCGGCATGGAAAAAATGGATACTTTTTACTCGTAGGTAGGTCGTAGGTAGGTCGTAGTCGTAGATAGTCGTAGGTAGGTCGTGATGGTAGTCGTAGATAGGTCGGTAACTGGCCCGAGGAAAAAAAATGCAAACACGACATCATTTTATCATGTGATAATTTTCCACTTGTAGTTAGTCGTAGTTGGTCTTAGGTGTGGAAGACTGAGGTCGAGGGGGGTCGTAGAAACATAGAAACATAGAAATTAGGTGCAGGAGTAGGCCATTCGGCCCTTCGAGCCTGCACCGCCATTCAATATGATCATGGCTGATCATCCAACTCAGTATCCCGTACCTGCCTTCTCTCCATACCCTCTGATCCCCTTAGCCACAAGGGCCACATCTAACCCCCTCTTAAATATAGCAAGACTATATTTATATATAGTCTTGCTATATCTATGACCTCGTAGGAGGGCGTAGACATAGTCGTAGGCAGTGGCGGACTGGGTCTAAAAATATTGGCTGCCAGGAGACAAAGGGGGCCACTTCATCAGGGGCCCACTTGCCATCGGGCAAGCTGACACCCTGGCCAGTCCGCCACTGGTCGTAGGAGGTCTTTTACTTCGGCGACCTTGACATTTTTTTCAACTCGTCTAAGGTCTTCTAAACTTGTGGATTAGGTTGTCCAAGTGGGACAGGCCCCTTAAGTCACTGCATTTCCTGAAATTTTACTGAAGTCGTTGCAGAATTGGTCCCGACCTGAAACGTCACCTTAGATGTCTCGGGTCTGAGAAGTTGCAGATTATTATGTACGTAATATATTGCAACAACAATAATCTGTCACTTCTTATCCGTTTGGCCTCTCCCTGGCCTTTAGCACCATTGACCATGCTCCTACAGCTGCCCACTGTCAAAGGTCATTTATCCAAGGAAGCACCATGTTCTCTCCGACACTCTCACCCCATAAATATATTATTGGCCGATACAAGGAAGTGTGATTGCTGTGATTACATTTAGGGTGGCACGGTGGCGCAGTGGTAGAGTTGCTGCCTCACAGCGCCAGAGACCCGGGTTCGATCCCGACCACGGGTGCTGCCTGTGTGGAGTTTGTACGTTCTCCCCGTGACCCGAAGTGGGTTTCTCCGGGTGCTTCGGTTTCCTCCACACTACACACGTGCGGGTTTGTAGGTTAATTAGTTTGGGTAAAGATTGTAAATTGTCCCTAGTGTGTGTGTGTAGGATCGTGTTAGTGTGCGGGGATCGCTGGTCGGCACGGACTCGGTGGGCCGAAGGGCCTGCTTCCGCGCTGTATCTCTAAACTAAACTAAAAACTAAACATTACTGCAAATGTCCCAATGTGAAATTCAAAACAAGTTTCTGAAGCAATTGAACATCTTTGATGGAGCCACAAGGATCTAGAGATGCTGCAATCTTGTGCAGAACACCAGTGCTGGAGTAACACAATTCTACCAATACTTTACAACATACAACTTTAGGCCATGCCACACTTCTGTGGAGGCCAGAGATGCTGCCTGACCCTCTGTGTTACTCCAGCACTTGCATCCTTTTTTTGTTGTGGAAACCAGCACCTGCAGTTCCTTATAACCATATAACCATATAACATATAACAATTACAGCACGGAAACAGGCCATCTCGGCCCTACAAGTCCATGCCGAACAAATTTTTTTCCCCTTAGTCCCACCTGCCTGCACTCGTACCATAACCCTCCATTCCCTTCTCATCCATATGCCTATCCAATTTATTTTTAAATGATACCAATGAACCTGCCTCCACCACTTCCACTGGGAGCTCATTCCACACCGCCACCACTCTCTGCGTAAAGAAGTTCCCCCTCATATTACCCCTAAACTTCTGTCCCTTAATTCTGAAGTCATGTCCTCTTGTTTGAATCTTCCCTATTCTCAAAGGGAAAAGCTTGTACACATCAACTCTGTCTATCCCTCTCATCATTTTAAAGACCTCTATCAGGTCCCCCCTTAACCTTCTGCGATCCAGAGAATAAAGACCTAACTTATGCAACCTATCTCTGTAACTTAGTTGTTGAAACCCAGGCAACGTTCTAGTAAATCTCCTCTGTACTCTCTCTATTTTGTTGACATCCTTCCTATAATTGGGCGACCAAAATTGTACAACATACTCCAGATTTGGTCTCACCAATGCCTTGTACAATTTTAACATTACATCCCAGCTTCTATACTCAATGCTCTGATTTATAAAGGCTAGCATACCAAAAGCTAGCCACAT
>NC_073397.1:35487254-35512254 GCF_028641065.1 Leucoraja erinaceus
AAGACATTCTTGCCATAGAGGGAGTACAGAGAAGGTTCACCAGACTGATTCCTGGGATGGCAGGACTTTCATATGAAGAAAGACTGTGGATAGACTCGGCTTGTACTCGCTAGAATTTAGAAGATTGAGAGGGGATCTTATAGAAACTTACATAATTCTTAAGGGGTTGGACAGGCTAGATGCAGGAAGATTGTCCCCGATGTTGGGGAAGTCAAGGACAAGGGGTCACAGCTTAAGGATAAGGGGGAAATCCTTTAAAACCGAGATGAGAAGAACTTTTTTCACACAGAGAGTGGTGAATCTGTGGAACTCTCTGCCACAGAATGTAGTTGAGGCCAGTTCATTGGCTATATTTAAGAGGGAGTTAGATGTGGCCCTTGTGGCTAAAGGGATCAGGGGGTATGGAGAGAAGGCAAGTACAGGATACTGAGTTGGATGATCAGCCATGATCATATTGAATGGCGGTGCAGGCTCGATGGGCCGAATGGCCTACTCCTGCACCTAATGTCTATGTTTCTATGTTTCTATGAACACTGCACGACACTAACCTCAGCAACTGTGACCTTGTGTGGGGACTGGGTCTTTGGTTGCATGGTAAATTTCATTTTTATGCACTATTATGGTTTCCCTGTGTTATGGTTATAGAGTTATAGAACCAACATCTCCAAACGGGGGAGAGGGAGACTGACGAACGCAGCAACAGACCAGCGGGCACACAGCAACTTCAACAGACCAGAGACATATACATAAACGTGACCTTTGCCACAGAGACTGTCACTCCCACATTGGTCTCTTCAGCCACAATCATCGCTGGTCTAGCCGAGATATGGAGCAAGCAACCGTCAACTAGTCAAGTGAAGAGTCATGAGTCAAGAGAGTTTATTGTCATCTGTCCCAGATAGGACAATGAAATTCTTGCTTTGCTGCAGCACAACAGAATATAGTAAGCATAAATACAGAACCGTTCAGTTCAATATACACATAAATAAGCAGATCAAGTGCAATAGGCTGTTACAGTTCAGAGTCTGTTTGATGTTGTGTTTAATAGCCTGACGGCTGTGGGGAAGCAGCTATTCCTGAACCTGGATGTTGCAGATTTCAGGCTCCTGTACCTTCTGCCTGATGGTAGCGGAGAGATGAGTGAGTGGCCAGGATGGTGTGGGTCCTTGATGATGTTGTCAGCCTTTTAGGGGCAGCGACTGTGATAGATCCCCTCGATGGTGGGGAGGTCAGGGCAGTGGTCACAACTTTCTGCATCAACTAGGATGCATCACCCATGGTCAGTCACGACTAAGAGGGGCCTACACAGGTTATAGAGTCGTACAGAATGGAAACAGACCCTTCGGCCCAACTTGCCCACAACGACCAACATGCCCCATCTACGCTAGTCCCACCTGCCTGCGTTTGGCCCATAACCCTCTGAACCTGTCCAAATGTCCTAAGGGTGTTATATTTTGGATTATTATATATGATCTGCATATTATCGTGTTGAAGGGCCCGTTGAGCTGCAGCAAGTAAGAATGTAATTGTTACATATGACAATTAAATACTCTTGACACTAACTCTTGATCCTCAATCAGCCAGAAAGCCGACAGAGCAATCGGTACACGAGGAGCATATTTTAAAAATTAATATCCAATTATCCTCAAAGAACTAAAAATGAAATACAGAATTATTCTGGAGAGCAAAGTCCAAAAGGCATTAATTATCTGGAAAATGTATTTTAAAGAACATTGAGGCAACTGACCTTTTCTGTTACATAATATTGAAGCTATTCCTTGGCCCACTTTGTGTAGAAACTAGTCTCTGTAGAATAAGCCGGAAAATACTTATGCTGAAAAGGTTAACACATTAAAAAGATTTTAAAAAAACTTCCTAAACTGTAAGTTCACGTGGCCATTATGCCACACTAGCTTTAAAGTAGCAAAATGAACAGGGCAATCGTGTAGGATAGTGTTAGTGTGCAGGGATCGCTGGTCGGCGTGGACTCGGTGGGCCGAAGGGCCTGTTTCCACGCTCTAAAGTAAACTAAATATTGACAGATGTGTTCAAGAAGGAACTGCAGATGCTGGAAAATCGAAGGTAGACAGAAAATGCTGGAGAAACTCAGCGGGTGCAGCAGCATCTATGGAGCGAAGGGCCAAATAGGCAACTTTTCGGGCAGAAACCCAAAGGAAATAGGCAACGTTTCGGGTTGAAACTCAGTGCGTGGGATAGGGATAGCATAAAGGGATCAGGGGGTTTGGAGAGAAGGCAGGTACAGGATACTGAGTTGGATGATCAGCCATGATCATATTGAATGGTGGTGCAGGCTCGAAGGGCCGAATGGCCTACTCTTGCTCCTATTTTCTATGTTTCTATGTTTCTATGAACACTGCACAACACTAATCTCAGCAACTGTGATCTTGTGTGGGGACTGGGTCTTTGGTTGCATGGTAAATTTCATTTTTATGCACTATTATGGTTTCCTATTTTCTATGTTTCTATGTTTCCATCTATGGAGCGAAGGAAATAGGTAACGTTTCGGGCCGAAACCCTTCGGGTTTCGACCCGAAACGTTGCCTATTTCCTTTGGGTTTCGGCCCGAAACGTCGCCTATTTCCTTCGCTCCATAGATGCTGCTGCACCCGCTGAGTTTCTCCAGCACTTTTGTCTACCATTGACAGATGTTGGGTTTTAATAAGATTTCTCAATGGAGGATAGGAACAGCTGGATTAAGAGCTTTACAGCGTGACTTCTAATTTTCGTGCACAGATGTGGGAGAACCTCCTAAATGGAATGAGTTTCTGAGCGTAGGCACTGGGATTTGCCGAGAGTGGAAATTTAATATGAAGCCCAAAGCAAGTGTTAAGCACATTAAACGGTGGTAATAATAAAATTGTTAATATATAAACCAGCGCAATTTAATCTAATTATCCGAAGACTAACTGTGCATAGAGTACCATGAACAATAACATCCTGTATTTATCTAACACCGTGAGGAAAGTAAAACATCCCAATGCCCATGTGTAGGAAGAAATTACAGAGGGTGAAACTACAGTCTGAAGAAGGGTTTCGGCCCGAAACATCGCCTATTTCCTTCGCTCCATAGATGCTGCTGCACCCGCTGAGTTTCTCCAGCAATTTTGTGTACCTTCGATCTTCCAGCATCTGCAGTTCCTTCTTGAACAAGAAACTACAGAGTTTAAGAGGGAACTGCAGATGCTGGAGAATCGAAGGTTACACAAAAAAGCTGGAGAAACTCAGCGGGTGCAGCCTTCGCTCCATAGATGCTGCTGCACCCGCTGAGTTTCTCCAGCTTTTTTGTGTAACCCAAGAAACTACAGATGCTGGTTTAAACCGAAGACAGACACAAAATGCTGGAGTAACTCAGCGGGTCAGCCAGCAACTCTGGAGAGAAGGAGTGGGGAGAGTCTGAAGAAGGGTCTCGACCCGAAACGTCACCCATTCCTTCTCTCCAGAGTTGCTGCCTGTCCCGCTGAGTAATGCCCACGTCCCACTTAGAAAAACCTGAACGGAGACCCCTGGAGACTTTGCGCCCCACCCAAGGTTTCATTGCGGTTCCCGGAGGTTTTTTGTCAGTCTCCCTACCTGCTTCAACTACCTGCAACCTCCTGCAGCCTCCGGGAACCGCACGGAAACCTTGGGTGGGGCGCAAAGTCTCCAGAGGTTTCCGTTCAGCGTTCCTAAGTGGGACAGGGGCATTACTCCAGCATTTTGTGTCTATCTTCAGCCCACTGGTTTTTGCAGGGAGCTGTATCAATTAACAAACTGCTGGAGGATCTCAGCGGGTCCAGCAGCATTTGGTGGAGGGAACATTTCATGCCAGCTCCGGAGCTGAATCGTGATCTGAAATATTAATACATTTTGCTCCACAGACTCTACCCGACCTGCTGAGTTAGTTCCGCTGTCTGTTTCACGGTCTATCAATAACCTGGCAGTTTCCAGCAGAGTTTAGCTGTCTGCCTGTTATTGATCTCACCTGCTATTGCATTGATATCAGGGGGATCATTTATTAACCTAAGCCAATGCGGGCTTTAATATTTTGTAATTCAATACCTCAGCGGGATGTATATTAGCCCGCAAGGCTTCTTTGGTTCATTGAAGAAACATTGAAAGATTGGACCATTGACATGGAAATGGGCAATTTGCCCCACTGAGTCCTCGTTGACCATCGATCTCCCGTTCACACCAGTTCCAAAGGGGGGGGGGGGGGGGGGGGGGGGGTAGAAAGGAACCGCAGATGCTGATTTATACTGAAGGCAGACACAAAGTGCTGGAGTAACTCAGCGGGTCAGGCAACACCTCCCTAGTTCCGTTTAAGAAGGAACTGCAGATGCTGGAAAATCGAAGGTAGTCAAGTCAAGTCAAGTCAAGTCAAGTCAAGTCAAGTTTATTTGTCACATACACATACGAGATGTGCAGTGAAATGAAAGTGGCAATGCTCGCGGAACAACAAAACAACCAAACAAATTATAAACACAATCATAACACACATATTATTTTACATAATAAATAATAGAAGGAAAAACGTTCTGTAGAGTTAGTCCCTGGTGAGATGGGCGTTTACAGTCCGAATTGCCTCTGGGAAGAAACTCCTTCTCAACCTCTCCGTTCTCACTGCATGGCAACGGAGACGTTTGCCTGACCGTAGCGGCTGGAACAGTCCGTTGCAGGGGTGGAAGAGGTCTCTCATGATTTTGTTTGCCCTGGAAGACAAAAATGCTGGAGAAACTCAGCGGGTGAGGCAGTATCTATGGAGCGAAGGAAATAGGTAACGTTTCGGGCCGAAACCCAAAAGGGTTTCGGCCCGAAACGTTGCCTATTTCCTGAAACGGTTCCAACGTTTCGGGCCGAAACCCTTCTTCCGACTCTTCCTTCGCTCCATAGATGCCGCCTCACCCGCCGAGTTTCTCCAGCGTTTTAGTCCATCTCCCTAGTTCGCACTAGTTCTATGTTATCCTACTTTCTCATCCACTTCCAACACTTATTTATGCCCCTGTCCCACTTAGGAAACCTGAACGGAAACCTCTGGAGACTTTGCGCCCCACCCAAGGTTTCCGTGCGGTACCCGGAGGTTTTTGTCAGTCTCCCTACCTGCTTCCACTACCTGCAACCTCCGGCAACCACCTGCAACCGCACGGAAACCGCACGGAAACCTTGGGTGGGGCGCAAAGTCTCCAGAGGTTTCCGTTCAGGTTTCCTAAGTGGGACAGGGACATTAGAGTCCCTCTCTCATAGAAACATAGAAACATAGAAATTAGGTGCAGGAGTAGGCCATTCGGCCCTTGGAGCCTGCACCGCCATTCAATATGATCATGGCTGATCATCCAACTCAGTATCCCGTACCTGCCTTCTCTCCATACCCTCTGATCCCCTTAGCCACAAGGGCCACATCTAACTCCCTCTTAAATATAGCCAATGAACTGGCCTCGACTACCCTCTGTGGCAGAGAGTTCCAGAGATTCACCACTCCCTGTGTGAAAAAAGTTCTTCTTATCTCGGTTTTAAAGGATTTCCCCCTTATCCTTAAGCTGTGACCTCTTGTCCTGGACTTCCCCAACATCGGGAGCAATCATCCTGCATCTAGCCTGTCCAACCCCTTAAGAATTTTGTAAGTTTCTATAAGATCCCCTCTCAATCTCCTAAATTCTAGCGAGTACAAACCAAGTCTATCCAGTCTTTCTTCATAAGACAGTCCTGACATCCCAGGAATCAGTCTGGTGAACCTTCTCTGCACTCCCTCTATGGCAAGAATGTCCTTCATCTTGCTCACTTGAATGAATTTATACATTGTGCAGTGTTTATTAAATTTGCCATTGCTGCAAACAAATGCAGAATATTTGAAGGCCTGTAATGTTGAAGTGTCAATACAATTTCAACCAATTAGTATTATAAATACGAGACCCAGATTTTTACATAACCCTTGATGACAGAGTACATATGAAGTTTACTGCTTGGACTCCTACTCCAATTAGTGATGAAAAAGATGGCTGATACCAGTCTATTTTTACAAAAGCAGAATGAGAATATTTGATATTCCATTTTTAATTCTTAAGGCAAAAATGTTATTTGGTGTATTTTTAATTTAATTATTTCTTGTAAAAACGTGTAATTGACGGCAAAAAAAATCGAGTCAGTATCAAAAACAATTAAAAAGTGTCATTAACTGTAGTGTGCTTCTGAGTAATGTTTAACTCTGTAATTTACAGCGGTTGCTAACTTATTACTGCAGCCAAGCTTTGCTCATAAGACGACAGGGCGAGATTTTACTCAATTTAATTGTAGCTTCAGTTTTAAATTATTCATTAAGGCAAGGAAGGAATGCATTTCGCAACAGAAAATACACCCGTGATTTGTCAAGCACCATTATTTGTTCGGTAAGCTGAAAGACGTGTGGGTTTGTAGGTTAATTGGGCCTCTGTCAACAGTCCCTAATGTTTAGTTTAGTTTAGAGATATAGCGCAGAAACAGGCCCTTCAGCCCACCGGGTCTGTGCTGAGTAGTGACCCCAGCATATTTACACCATCCTACACACACTAGGGACAATTTTTACATTTACCATGCCAATCAACCTAGGTCTTGGGAGAGTGGGAGGAAACTGAAAGCCCACGGGATCACGGGGAGGATGTACAAACCCCATACAGACAGCACCCGTGGTCGGTATCGAACCCGGGTCTCTTGCGCTGCAAGTGCTCTAAGGCCACAACTCTACTCCCTTGAGTGCAGGGAGTGGATGAGAAAGTGGGATAACATTGAATAAGTGTGAACGGCTGTGGCACGGTGGCGCAGCGGTAGAGTTGCTGCCTCACAGCACCAGAATCTCAGGTTCGATCCTGACCACGGGTACTGTCTGTGGGGAGTTTGTGCGTTCTCCCTGTGACCGCGTGGGTTTTCTCCGGGTGCTCCGGTTTCCTCCCACACTCCAAAGATGCACAGGTTTGTAGGCTAATGAACTTTGGGGGAAAAAATTGTTAAATTATCCAAAGTGTGTATAGGATAGAGTTAGAGCTGGTCGCAGGTCGGCTGGTGATGACAGGTCGCTGGCCGGCACCGATTTGATGGGCTGAAGGGCCTGTTTCCATGCTGCAGCTCTGAACAAAACCAGCTCCAAATAGCAAGAAATGCAGAATTCATACATCAACTCCGTTTACTTCATCAGGTTTTGCCATCTGGGCCTTTGGCAAAACATGTATTGAATAATCAGCCACCCCCAACCTCAATTCTCTGAACTGTGCCTTGAGCACTGCTTTGTAAGACATCCCTAATCTGTATATTTCTAATTGAATTTTCAATTCAGGCATAAAATCAATCCAGCTACACTAAGATATTACTTAGGCTGTCGGAGGAAGCACTAATTTTCATACCAACTGCTTTGGGGAAAAAAATGAATTGACAGAATGCAAGGCAGCATGCTACTGTATCTCATATTCACAGAAGCACATCATTGCATCTACAAATAAACATGGAACAGAACTTTCTGTTTGTTCACTGGATAAGCTGCTGCAGCTGAACGTATCACTGGTGCGTGCAACTCATTCTCAGCCTCCAACAGATGATTTCTATAGTCACTGGCAATATTAACCCAGGGTTAGCGCAAGAAAAATCTATGCAGACTGCGCGGTGCAGCGGGTGGAGCTGCTGCCTCGCCGCGCCAGGGTCCCAGGTTCGATCCTGACCTCTGGTGCCATGTGTCTGGAGTTTGCATGTTCTCTCTGTGACTGTGTGGGTTTTCTCCAGGTGCTCCGGTTTCCTCCCACAACCCAAAGACTTAAAGGTTCATCAGTTTTTACATAAAAACAAACAATAATAATGCAAAGACAAGGTCAGTGTAATTTAGAGCTTATTTAGAGATTATAGTGTTTCCTTGATGGTGGTATGGAGGAAGTTCTTTGCTCGCTATTGGCAAACAGTTTTGTGATGACACTAAATAATAACAACCACTTGGATGTACCGGTACTCCGTGCCATCATAACATGAGCATCACCGATTGCCAATGAAAATGCAAGCGTAGCCTCTTAGTGACAATGTGGCTGAATGCTAGCTGCAACCACTGCTTCCCACTTACAAATCATAGCAGCGGGGCCTTTTCCCAGATTTGATGTAATTGTGGCTTTATAGCAGTCTTAATCTTAGTCTATTGATTATCGGGTAAATAGGCATAAGGCATGCTTCTTATATCATGTGTTGCTACTGCATCAGGCTGTGTGCAAATTATTGTTACCCATGGATTGTAATTTAGTGTTTGCAAAAACAATTGTGTTCTCTCCACAGCCGACATAGTCAAATAGATAATGGGAATATAGGAGATATAAATAACACAATGAACGTCGATGGAATTCAATACAGATGAATGAGAAGTTTCGTATTTTGGTCGGCCAAGGCAAGGCTTTGACAGTAAATGGCAACGAGTGTTGTAGATGCTCAGGAGTGCAGGTGCATAGTTTCATGAAGGAAGCAGCAGAGGTGGGCAGGATGGTGAAGTATGGTCTCGACCTGAAACGTCACCTATTATTTTTCTCCAGAGATGCTGCCTGACCTGCTGAATTATTCCAGCTTTTTGTGTAACCCAGCGTCTGCGATTTCTTGTTTCCATACGTTGGTTAAATCTGATTATTATTATTATACAATATAATATAATAACATAAAAAAAGTTCCAAATCATTAATAAACCTGAATTGTTGTCTTTCCGCAGTCTTTCCCCAAAACAAAAGCTTTTCACTGTACCTCAGTACACGTGACAAGGAACTCAACGCAACTGAACCTATACAAAGTATAACATTGACTTAGATGCCACTGAATTGTTCAGGCTAATTACTGCTTTTCAATGAAATTCAATAAACTAGCATTGAATTCCATTGCAAAGCAATATTGAGTCTGAATAAATGTTAAAAAGTAAAAACCAATAGGATGTGAATTGAGGCTCAATATTATTAGGACAATATATTATCTACAATGAACGCCTTTGTACTTTAATCAAAATCGAAAGAACAAGGATGAAGGGTCTCGAACCGAGACGCCACCCATTCCTTCTCTCCAGAGATGCCGCCTGTCCCGCTGAGTTACTCCAACTTTTTGTGTCTATCTAAGGCAATTCTTTTATTTAACTGGTTTTTTGTTTAGCTACTGGAGTTAATCATGAGCAGTAACTTTCATTAGACACGGGCAAGTGGATCCGGGTGATAGCTGACAATTGAGAAGCTTACGGGTTTTAAGTTAATGGAATCATCTTTTATAATGCTTGCTATGAAGCAGAGTGCTTCTGATAGCCACTGCATGGGGATTGAGCTATGATTAGCTTTGTGCCATTTGAAGTAGCCAGGCACGGAATATACAAAGACACATTTCTGGCAGCAAGAAGATGATAGAAACATAGAAACATAGAAAATAGGTGCAGGAGTAGACCATTCGACCCTTCGAGCCTGCACTGCCATTCAATATGATCATGGCTGATCATCCAACTCAGTATCCTGTACCTGCCTTCTCTCCATACCCCCTGATCTCTTTATACCACATCTAACTCCCTCTTAAATATAGCCAATGAACTGGCCTCAACTACCTTCTGTGGCAAGGAGTTCCAGAGATTCACCTGTATTCACCTGTGTGAATTTTTTTTTTCTCATTTCGGTCCTAAAGGATTTCCCCTTTATCCTTGAACTGTGACCCCGTGTTCTGGACTTCCCCAACATCGGGAACAATCTTTCTGCATCTAGCCTGTCCAACCCCTTAAGAATTTTGTAAGTTTCTATAAGATCCCCCCTTTAGACTTTATACTAGTATGTAGGATGATGAAGAAACTGTCTAGAGAAAAGGGTTCAGGGGTAAAAAGAACCATGAAATGACATGGCGTTAGAGCTGCTGCCTTACAGCACCAGAGACCCGGGTTCGATCCTGACTACGGGCGCTGTGTGCCGGAGTTTGTACCGAGTCCGGGGCGGTGGAGGAGCGCTGCTGCTGCTGCTGCTGATGCTGTTGCTGCTGCTGCTGCTGCTGCTGCTACCGGAGAGTCGGAGGCTCCAACGGCAGGTCTGTGGACGGCGGCGCCAGGAGCCCGCGGCTCCCTGGAGAGAGACCGCTTTTCGGGGCTCTGCAACGGCGACTTCTCCCGCCCGAGTTGCGGGGTCGAAGAGCTCCTGGAGCGGGGCCTGACATCACTGCCCCGCGCGGCTGGAATGGCCGCGGACTCTGCGAGCGCACACCGGGGGCTCTAACACCAAGACCCGGTGTACGACCTCGCACCATCCGGCGTGGCTTTAATGGCCGCGGGACAATCGCCATCGCCAGCCTATGACTTTGACTCTGGCATCGGGGGGGAGAGTGCAGTGGAGAGATAAGTTTATTTGGCCTTCCATCACAGCTATGTGATGGATGTTTATGTTAAATGTAATTATGTTGCGTCTGGGTCTATTTGTGTGTAATGTATGGCTGCAGAAGAACGGCATTTCGTTTGGACCTCAAGGTATCCAAATGACAATTAAATTGACTCTTGACTCTTGACTCCCCGCGACCTGCGTGGGTTTTCTCCGAGATCTCCAGTTTTCACCCACATTCCAAAGACATACAGGTTTTGTAGGCTAATTGGCTTCTGTAAGTTGGCCCTAGTGTACTGAGCCTAGTGAATCGAGCCGTCCACTGTATACTGGTGTAGGAACTGCAGACGCAGGTTTACACCAAAGATAGGCACAAAATGCTGGAGTAATTCACCGGGACAGGTAGCATCTCTGGAGAGAAGGAATGGATGACGTTTCGGGTGGAGTCTGAAGAAAGGTCTTCAGGGGGTATGGGGAGAAGGCAGGAATGGGGTACTGATTGTGGATGATCAGCCAAGATCACAGTGAATGGTGGTGCTGGCTCGAAGGGCCGAATGACCGACTCCTGCACCTATTGTCTATTGTATGTAGGATAGTGTTAGTGTGCAGACATCGCTGGTCGGCGCCCTCTCAGTTTCAGTGTAGTTTATTGTCACGTGTATTGGGGGGTTCAGTATTGATGTGGATAGAGAACTGGCTGGCAAACAGGAAGCAAAGAGTAGGAGTAAACGGGTCCTTTTCACAATGGCAGGCAGTGACTAGTGGAGTACCCCAAGGCTCAGTACCTAGACCCCAGCTATTTACAATATATATTAATGATCTGGATGAGGGAATTGAAGGCAAGATCTCCAGGTTTGCGGATGACACTAAGCTGGGGGGCAGTGTTAGCTGTGAGGAGGATGCTAGGAGACTGCAAGGTGACTTGGATAGGCTGGGTGAGTGGGCAAATGTTTCGCAGATGCAGTATAATGTGGATAAATGTGAGGTTATCCATTTTGGTGGCAAAAACAGGAAAGCAGACTATTATCTAAATGGTGGCCGATTGGGAAAGGGGGAGATGCAGCGTGACCTGGGTGTCATGGTACACCAGTCATTGAAGGTAGGCATGCAGGTGCAGCAGGCAGTAAAGAAAGCGAATGGTATGTTAGCTTTCATTGCAAAAGGATTTGAGTATAGGAGCAGAGAGGTTCTACTGCAGTTGTACAGGGTCTTGGTGAGACCACACCTGGAGTATTGCGTACAGTTTTGGTCTCCAAATCTGAGGAAGGACATTATTGCCATAGAGGGAGTGCAGAGACGGTTCACCAAACTGATTCCTGGGATGTCAGGACTGTCTTATGAAGAAAGACTGGATAGACTTGGTTTATACTCTCTAGAATTTAGAAGATTGAGAGGGGATCTTATAGAAACTTACAAAATTCTTAAGTGGTTGGACAGGCTAGATGCAGGAAGATTGTTCCCGATGTTAGGGAAGTCCAGGACAAGGGGTCACAGCTTAAGGATAAAGGGGAAATCCTTTAAAACCGAGATGAGAAGAACTTTTTTCACGCAGAGAGTGGTGAATCTCTGGAACTCTCTGCCACAGAGGGTAGTTGAGGCCAGTTCATTGGCTATATTTAAGAGGGAGTTAGATGTGGCCCTTGTGGCTAGGGGGATCAGGGGGTATGGAGAGAAGGCAGGTACGGGATACTGAGTTGGATGATCAGCCATGATCATATTGAATGGCGGTGCAGGCTCGAAGAGCCGAATGGCCTACTCCTGCACCTAATTTCTATGTTTCTATGTTTCTATGTACCGAGGTACAGTGAAAAGCTTTTGCTGCATGCTAACCAGTCAGTGGAAAGACAATACATGATTACAATCGAGCCATTCACAGTGTACAGATACGAGTTAAGGGAATAACGTTTAGTGATAGATAAAACCAATAAGAGTGTGATCGAAGATAGTCCGAGGGTCA
Organism: Leucoraja erinaceus; assembly: GCF_028641065.1. Taxonomy (NCBI): domain Eukaryota; kingdom Metazoa; phylum Chordata; class Chondrichthyes; order Rajiformes; family Rajidae; genus Leucoraja; species Leucoraja erinaceus. Next base: position 35,499,522 of record NC_073397.1, read on the forward strand.
CCAATGATTGTCACCTTGTCGTGGTGGAGAAGCTCGTGTGGACCTGAGATCCTGAGAGCGATGCCGTCTGGAGCTACGCTCCTGGTAGGGCCACCCATGGCGGTAAGGTCGAGGGGGAGGTCTCTGACAAAGAAAAATCCAACCAAGACCTCAACGGTGGAACAGGCGGAGGACGATGGCTGACCTTAGTGGAGCGTCACAACGGCTGGGAAGGCGGATGAAGGCGGCAGCAGAAAAGGATCTCCGGTCGTCTTGGACTCCACGCCACTGGATCCTGACCCAGATCTGTCAAGGACCGTGGGGTGGCTGTCTGTGCACCAGTCTCCCCACGTTAAACAAAGTCACGCACAGGTGTCCTCCATGAGAGGAAAGTCATACTCGTTTCGAGTGACCGCTGATGATGATGATGATGAGATACTAGTTCAGGACCACTCTCTAGATGGTTCAGTTGCCTGATAACAGCTGGGAAGAAACTGTCCCTGAATCTGAAGGTGTACGTTTTCACACTTGTCGGTGGGCCGAAGGGCGTGATTCCACCCTCTATCTATAAACTAAGCTGAGCTACCAATAATGTCATAGTTTTCTGTTCTAAGTTCATCGTTCCATCCCAGTTCACATGACAATTAACCATTCTTGGCTCTTGTCTCTCCACGCACATCCTAATTATTTATTTAGTTTGTCTCTTCACCGAGCTGCCTAAAGGGCCTGTCCCACTTGGGCGACTTAATCCGCGGGTTCTGGCGAGTTTGCCCTCGACTCATACTCGCAGCATGGTCAACACGAGGTCCTAGGAGGTCTTTGTAACTCTGCATCATGCTCGAGAGTGGTCTCCACGTACTCGAGGCCTCAGCTAGGCCGCGGCGTATTTTTCAACATGTTGAAAAATTCCCGCAAGTAAAAAATGGTCGCCGTGGAAAATATCGATATATTTTTTACTCGTAGGTTTAGTCGTAATAATAATAATAATAATAATAATAATAAATTTTATTTATGGGCGCCTTTCTAGAGTCTCAAGGGCACCTTACAAAAATTTACCAGGTAGAGGAAAAACATGTAAGGGGAATGAAATAAATAATAGAGACATGACTAGTACACAAAGTAAAGACAGAATTCAATACAAAACACAATATGAGGCAATTAATGCACAGATGAAAAGGGAGGGGGACGTGGGGCTAAGGATAGGCAGAGGTGAAGAGATGGGTCTTGAGGCGGGACTGGAAGATGGTGAGGGACACGGAATTGCGGATCAGTTGGGGGAGGGAGTTCCAGAGCCTGGGAGCTGCCCTGGAGAAGGCTCTGTCCCCAAAACTGCAGAGGTTGGACTTGTGGATGGAGAGGAGACCGGCTGATGTGGATCTGAGGGACCGTGAGGGTTGGTAGGGGGAGAGGAGGTCAGTGAGATATGGGGGGGAGGGCAGATGGTGGAGGGGCTTTGTAGGTGAGGACCAGGATTTTGTAGCTGATCCGGTGGGAGATGGGAAGCCAGTGAAGTTGTTTGAGGACTGGAGTGATGTGATGCCAGGTAATCGAGGGTAGTCGAAGATAGTTGTAGATAGTCTTCTACATAGTTGAAGGAGGTCTTCAACATGACATTTTTTCAAACTCTCCTAAACTCTTCTAAACTCGCCAATTAGGTTGCCGCAGTGGGACAGCCCCTTAATTCCTTCCCAGCACACGACACATAATTCACTACTCTCGGCTAACAAATAAGCATGTGGCAATGATCTACCTAATTTAATTTGTACCGACATGAATAATTGATATTAACTATGCATTTGGTAGCACCGTGTAAAGAATATTAGGCAATGTTTTTACTGTCAAATCAGTGATCCACGTTGCTGACGTAACTCGCGGTAATTTTCTCGACAATAGCAAAATGAGAAACAGAATTGAGAATAAGGCAGTAACAAGGCATAATTGGTTGAAGCACTTCAATTTCAAGATAATGAGAACACTCATAAAAAGTTCGCAGTCTCATTTTCAGATCTCAATTCCACCCTGGAAGTGAATGAGTTGAATGAAAATCCATGCACGTAACTTTGAGCATTGGAGTCTTGTGGCTTTGACTGGAATGATAAAATGAGTACATTCTTCATTCATGTGCCATTTCTCAAACTGCTAATTGCTTTGCACTGTTGAAACTGCTCCCGACTGTTCGAACTTGACATATTTCAGCACATTTTGTAAAATTACATGCTGCCAAAAGACCTTTGTATCCTGGACTGTGTGGTCTTTTCAGCGCAGAATAAATTGGACGGTGTGTGTACCACAGATAAGGCCGGCTGCATAAGAACGCTGTGTTTAATTTCTGAAAGAAACTTAATGAGCCGTTTACTTTTGATGACTTGCGATTACGCCTTTATGGTGTCACTAATTCCATCTCATGCTTCTGAAATTTAGCCTCGCTCTTGGCCGATCAGAATTTCTGATGATGTGAAGATTTATTCTTTACCTCACCCGGAGAGAAAATGAAATACTAATGCTATTTTAATCTTTCAGAATATCAGCTATTAACTTTAATTAAAATGAACCTACGGATGCTGGTTGATACCAAAGATAGGCGGTGAGATTTGACTCATTTCTGACTCGCGCGGTCACAGGGAGAACGTGCAAACTCCACACGGACAGATCCTGAGCTCAGGATCGAACCGGGGTCTCAGACGCTGTGAGGCAGTGGCCCCACCTCCTGTGCCACCCTGATCCACTCTTATTGCATGGGAGGTCCCACTGCATACTGCCTAGTTTGACCGAGCTTCTACAGGTGCACAGTAGAGAGCATGCTGACCGGTTGCATCGTGGCTTGGTTCGGCAACTTGAGCGTCCAGGAGCGGAAAAGACAAAAAAAAGTAGTAAACACTGCCCAGTCCATCATCGGCTCTGACCTTCCATCGAGGGGATCTATCGCAGTTGCTGCCTTAAATAGGCTGGCAGTATCATCAAGGACCCACACCATCCTGGCCACACACTCATCTCCCCGCTACCTTCAGGTAGAAGGTACAGGAGCCTGAAGACTGCAACATCCAGGTTCAGGAATAGCTACTTCCCCACAGCCATCAGGCTATTAAACCTGGCTCGGACAAAACTCTGAACGTTAATAGCCCATTATCTGTTTATTTGCACTTTATCAGTTTATTTATTCATGTGTGTATATATTTATATAATGGTATATGGACACACTGATCTGTTCTGTAGTCAATGCCTACTATGTTCTGTTGTGCTGAAGCAAAGCAAGAATTTCATTGTCCTATCAGGGACACATGACAATAAACTCTCTTGAATCTTGAATCTTGAATCTTGAGCTGTAACCTTCTTATCCGTGGATTGTCACCTTGTCGTGGTGGAGAAGCTTGTGTGGACCTGAGATCCTGAGAGCGATACCATCTGAAGCTAAGGTCGAGGGGGAGGTCTCTGACAAAGAACAATCCAACCAAGACCTCAACGGTGGAACAGGCGGAGGACGATGGCTGACCTTAGTGGAGCGTCACAACGGCTGGGAAGGCGGATGAAGGCTGCAGCAGAAAAAGGTCTCCAGTCGTCTTGGACTCCATGCCACTGGATCCTGACCCAGATCTGTCAAGGACCGTGAGGGGTGGCTGTCTGTGCACCAGTCTCCCCACGTTAAACAAAGTCACGCACAGGCGTCCTCCATGAGAGGACAGTCATACTCGTTTCGAGTGACCGCTGATGATGATGATGATGATGATGAGATACTAGTTCAGGACCACTCTCTAGATGGTTCAGTTGCCTGATAACAGCTGGGAAGAAACTGTCCCTGAATCTGAAGGTGTACGTTTTCACACTTGTCGGTGGGCCGAAGGGCCTGATTCTACCCTCTATCTATCAACTAAGCTGAACTACCAATAATGTCATAGTTTTCTGTTCAAAACAAAGTCACGCACAGGCGTCCTCCAACCCTGGAGACACCCATGGTTGGCCATGACCTAAGAAGAAAAACCTTCAGGATAGTATCAAAAAGAATTTCTACATCCACCTTGTCACATTCTTTTATAAATGTAGATGTTTTTCATGTCTGTGTTTTTGTTACCAAAAATAAATCAATTTTTACAATTTTACAAGACTGCTCAGGGCAGACGGCATCTTCATGATTTGCACCGCACTTTCTCGAAAGCCTCAATATCCTTCTCCAGACCACAGCCCAGTAATGCAGGCTAAATGTACAAGTAACACCCAGAGGAATAAAAAATGAGTGCATAAGTGACCCAGCCGTAGCCATTACAGTGAGTTATACAGACGAGTGTTCCATTTCATATTTTAACGAGCAGTACCATCGTTTATCTGCAGCACTTGATCAACAGAATCAATTATTATTGAGCTTTGGCTTTGGTTCAAGAACTGAATTGCGATCAATAAAACGACAAGCTCATCAAATAATAATGATGCGGCTTCACTACCAAGCTGGGAAGCCACGTACACTTTAGCGTAGAGATACAGCGCGGAAACAGGCCCATGGTGCTGACCAGTACACTAACACTATGCTACATTCATTCACAAGTTTACTGAAGCCAATTAATCTACACACCTGTGCATCTTTGGAGTGAGGGAGGGATGGAATAGGATACTTTATTGTCACGTGTGGCGAGGCACAGTGAAACTCTTTGCTTGCAGACCCAAGGTGTACAAATAGCAGCCACCTTGGGTGCTGACATAGTTACAACGAACGCCGGCTCCTTCTTTGTTCTCCCCACTCCCCCTGCTCCCCCCTGCCCCCCCCCTCCCACCACCCTCCCCCTCACCCCCCCTCACCCTCCGCCCCCTCACCCCCACCCCTCATCACCCCCCCCCCCAACTCCACCCCCCGCTTCCCCACAACAGTTCCCCATTGTCGACTGAAACCGGAGCACCTGAAGAAAACCCATCGTCTGCACATCCTTGTTACCTCCAACAACGACGTCCCAGCCTCGGTCACTAACTCCACCCTCTCGGCCCTTCACCACCCACCCCACCCCCCCCTCCTCACCTGTATCCACCTGTATCACTCTTGCCCCAGGCCCTCTCCCCTCTGCTCGCTCTTCCCCACCCTGCACTCTCTCAGCCCTGGTGTCCATTCCCCTTTGCAGATGCTGAGCTCCTCCGGCACATTTGATTGCAGCCGCAGTAATAAACCAGTCAGGGATGAAATGAGTCTGGTTCTGGTGTGACGGAGAGAGTGCAAGGGGGAGTGTTGGTGACATTGCCACCGAGTCTGTAATCAGTCGTGGTGCAGAGAGTACTGAAGGTGACATTTCCCTTTTACAAATGGTCCTTGTAATGATTCCGTTTCCCCTTCCTCCCCACAGCGTCTGATGTTGACAAGTGGCGGGAGTAACGAACAATGCCACACAAAGGGCTGCTAATGCGGTCTTTGACAAGTGGGAAACAAAATGTTCAGATGCATTGACATCAGTAACATTCGCAGTAGGGGCGGCACGGTGGCGCAGCGCTAGAGTCGCTGCCTCACAGCGCCAGAGACCCGGGTTCAATCCTGACTACGGGCGCTTGTCTGTACGTTCTCCCCGTGACCTGCGTGGGATTTCTCCGGTATCCTCCCACACTCCAAAGACCCACAGGTTTGCAGATTAATTGGCTTGGTAAAATGGTAAAGTGTTCACAAGTGTGTGTAGGATAGTGTTAGTGTGCGGGGTATCGCTGGTCGGCACAGACTCGGTGGGCCGAAGGGCCTGTGTCCTCGCTGCATCTCTAAACTAAACGGGGTACTGATTGGGGATGATCAGCCATGGTCACATTGAATGGTGGTGCGGGCTCGAAGGGCCGAATGGCCTACTCCTGCACCTATTGTCTATTGTCTATAGTCTATAAACTAAACTAAAGTAGGGGTTGCAATATAGGGCCAGAGGCCTTAGAATTCTACAAAGATGTCTAGTGTAAAACTAACTTAACAGCGAGAAGCATTTTGTTGCATGCTAACCAGTCAGCGGAAAGCCTATACATGATCACAACCAAGCCGTCCACTGCCTTCAGTTACAGGCTAAAGGGAGTAATGTTTAGTGCAAGATAAAGTCCGATTAATAGCCCTGTCCCATGGTGCGGAGTTCATTCCAAGAGCTCTCCTCGATCGTGTCCAAATTCGATCTCGGAGATTTTTCAATAAGAAGCCCTCTCGTCGGTCTAAAATCGGGAGCTACAAGCCCAGTGCTCCATTTGTCATCAATGTTGAAAAATCTTCACGAGTCAGGTTCCTATTAAATCTTTCCCCTGCACCTTCAGCGAGTCTTCCCGAGGTACTTGCATTCCTTAGCGGGTAAGAGACTCTGTCCCCTGAGAAGGGTCTCGACCCGAAACGTCATATTCCGCTACCATAGTTCATTCTCACGTGAGTTACTCCGCAGTTTTGTCTATCCTGTTTTTGTAAACTCGGCACCAGCTTCTATGGCAATGAACTCGCAACTGTCCTTGTAAATCTTCTCCGCTTTTCCAGGTAAACTGTCAGAGGGTCCCACTTGAGGTCGCGGGAGGCATCTAGTTGGTGATATAGATGATGTTTCGGGTCTTCAGTTGCCTGACCTGAAACGGACATATTCAGGGGCTGAAGGGCGGCTGTTTTTTACATGGCTTTTCTAAATGGTTATGCTTTGGTAGTAAGCACATTGCAAGGCCTTTGAACTAAGTTTGTAGTTTGATCTCCTTAGCAGATGGATTGAAATGCACTCATGTGGAATTTTCAAGAATTTGTTTTCACAAGCCTTAATGCCTTTCTGAATACGCAAGAAATGAGGTTATGTCAAATCTAAATGGAATTGTTTAGCCAACTGCATGTGATGTCAGTTGTTGGCTACACTTAGACTCACAGTGCTAGTTGAGGAGTTTAGCAGCTCATTCCATATACGCAATTCACTAGACAATAGACAATAGGTGCAGGAGTAGGCCATTCGGCCCTTCCAGCCAGCACCGCCATTCAATGTGATCATGGCTGATCATCCCCAATCAGTACCCCGTTCCTGCCTTCTCCCCATATCCCCTGACTGCGCTATCTTTAAGCCCTATCTAACTCTTTCTTGAAAATATCCAGAGAACCTGCCTCCACCGCCCTCTGAGGCAGAGAATTCCACAGACTCACAACTTTTTTTGAGAAAATGTGTTTCCTCGTCTCCGTTCCAAATGGCCTACCCCTTATTCTTAAACTGTGGCCCCTGGTTCTGGACGCCCCCAACATCGGGAACATGTTTCCTGCCTCTATCGTGTCCAAACCCTTAACAATCTTATATCTTTCAATAAGAAGCCCTCTCGTCCTTCTAAAATCCAGAGCATACAAGCCCAGCTGCCAGTCATTCTTCTCAGTATATTCGTAATGCCAGGAATGTGTGAAAACCTTACCCTGCAGGTTCTCTATGGCAAATCTTTCCCCTCTCACCTTTGGAGACCAAAACTGTCCCCTGGTACTTCATTCCTCTACACTTTAGACTCTGTACATTTTGAATCTTTTGAAGAAGGGTCTCGACCCGAAACGTCACCTATTTCTTCGCTCCATAGATGCTGCCTCGCCCGCTGAGTTTCTCCAGCATTTTTGTCTATCCTGTACATTTACCCTGTAGATTCTCCGCACCATCTTATACACTTCTATATATTCTGGAAGTCTTATACACCTGGCAACATCCTTGTAAATCTTCTCCGCACTCTTTCCAGCTTAAACTGCAGATGACGGCATCTTGAGCAAAACACAAAGTGCTGGAGGAACTCAGCGGGTCAGGCAGCATCTGTGGTGGACATGGATAGATGATGTTTCGGGTCTTCAGTCACAAGTAAGGTCCTGACCTGAAACGTCACATATTCAGGTCCTCCACAGATGCGGCATGGTCTGCTGAGTTCCTCCAGATACTTGTGTCTTGCGATGAGAAGCAAAATAAACCCGAACTTCACCATGAGATTGAGTGTGCTGTCAGTATCTGCAGTTTCCACATTATTCATATTAAAACTGACAACAGCGGGCAATGGATTACTGAGAATAACACGATTTGCAGTAATGGGTTTAATGTTGACAATGGAAAATAATAGGCTGTTGCGATTAACAGGATCTGAACAACTGTATTAACATTAAAATTGAAAATGCAAGCATGGTATGGTACAGCAGCTGCACTGCTGCGGACAGGAAGGCACTACAACGGGTGGCGAAAACCGCGCAGCACATCATCGGTGCCCCGCTCCCTGCCATGGATGCCCTCCACCAAATACGGTGTCTGAGACGGGCTGGGAAGATCATCAAAGACCCCTCACACCCCAACCATGGACTGTTTGCCCTCCTCCCATCAGGGAGGCGGTACAGGAGCCTCAGGTCACGTACTAGTAGGATGAGGAACAGCTTCTACAACAACACAATCACACTGCTGAACTCGGAGTCCCGCCGATAGATTTCTCTGGTCCCTCCGTCCCCATTGTTTAATCATTCTGTATTTCTTGATGCACCTGTGAGTTCCCTCTTTCTATTTTTGTAGATTTTTTTTTCTTTATGTAGAACTACTACGGACTGACGCAAAACTGCATTTCGTTAGTATAGATACTTGTATTTGTGATAGATGACATTAAAGTTGAATTGAATTGAATGACAGACAGACAGACAGACCATAGAAGACAGACAAACCAGTAGACGTGACAGTTCATGAAGACCCAAATGACAGCAGACAGACAGAGTAAAGTTTAGTTCAACGTTTAAGTTGTTAATACAGCATTTGTGCAGGCCCTTGATGTGACCGAGTCCATGGAACCAGTAAAGCACAGGATCAGACCCTTCACACCAGTTCTCGGTGATCCCACTTTCAAGTCATCACCTCTAAACACTGGGGGGGAATTTTACCTGGCTGAATTTGGACTTTTGGGAAGGAATTGGAAAATTCTGGTGGAAACCCTGTGCATGCAAACTCCACACAGACAGCACCTGAACTCAGGTTTGAACCTGAGCCTCTGGTGTTGTGGGATAATGGCTCTAACAGCTTCACCACTGAGTCGCCCAGAGAAAGATGAGGTAAATATTGACAAGTGAATAAGTAAGTAAGTAAGTTTATTGGCCAAGTATTCACATACAAGGAATGTGTTGCCTTGGTGCTCCACCCACAAGTAACAACATGACAAACAGTGACAGTTACGAATGACTCAGAAAATACTAAACATTAATAATAATAAGACATTAATGATAAAATACCATTGATCAAGCATGTGAACCAACAAAGTACCAGATCTATACCAGATCAATACCAGATAAATACCAGAATACCTGAGCAAATGATATCTGCATGGTTATTGCGTTCCTTCTAAATCTGAATTTCCCGATTTAATTGGGAATTAAACTTCCAATTTAAATTCCTCTGCACAATCTGTGAAACCTTCCTCCTGCTCACAAATGCAAGCTGCCCTGTCGGGTGTATGCAGCATTTCCAGTTTTGATCATTTTGCTTATTTCCTTGACTAGCTCGAACAGAAAGCCCCAGGACAATAAACAGAAACTCACTATTCTATCAGGCTAAAATCTTATCTGGCATTCAGGGATAGCAACCGTGTTTATGAAGCGTTATTTTTACATCTAAACCTTTCAAATAAATTCTAAGAAATCATGGCACAGATTGAGGTGAAATTAACTTCTGTTTTTCCCCAGTCCCTTGGTATTTCTGAGTGCATTAAATTGAAAGGTACAAGCGTGATGATGTTAGTGTTTGAAAACTCCTTAAGGATTACATGATGATAAACTGTATTCAGTGTTTCATTAGAGATGTTTCAATCAAACACTGCCTGCAATTGTCATGCTGTAAAAATATTTTCTTGCCCATGTTCAAAGAACCTATCATTTCGAAAACACAGGCAGGTCCAATATCTCCTACATTTTGTTCTATACCTAACTCACAATCTCCAAGGGGGCGTTTAATTTGTGCTGAACATACTCTGCAAGAATGCCCACTATCGACTTTCTCGACTGAACTGTAAATAATACATGATTTTAAAATACTGCCCACCATGTTAGTGTTGGAAAGCAAAGAACCTTTTTTGCCAAGGATGGAAAAATCAAATACTGGAGGGCTTGGCCTTTAAAGAGATGCGGGGCAAGTATTTTACACGGTGGGTGTCTGGAACGAGCTGCCGGGGGAGGGGGGGCAGATACAAAGGCAGAAAATAACCAATTCTTAAGGGCCTGTCCCACTTGGCAGTTATTTGCGGGTCACACAGATGGCGCGCAAAGATTTTGTACATCACAAAATCCTGCGACACCGCGCACAGCCGCGCCTCACTGCCTGTGTCATCGCGCACCATGTGCGCATCACGTGCGTGTCACGACCCGTGCGTTGTGCGTCATGACGCGTACATGATGTTGCGTAAATTACACGCAAATGACGGCCAAGCGGGACAGGCCCTTTAATTCGCCAAAATGGTACCAACAACCCACAAGGCAAAAGTCAAAAATATTCTGGAGCATTTCCTGCTTGCTTGGATATGTGCAGTCATTGTGATATTCAAGATTCTCACAGATACCCACCTCATATTTCACTTGGGTAGTTTACACCCCAGTGGTATGAACATTGACTTCTCCAATTTCAGGTAGTCCCTGCTTTCTCCCTCCTTCCCCTCCCCTTCCCAGCTCCCCCACAGCCCACTGTCTCTGCCTCTTCCTTTCTTCTTTCCGCACCCCCGACCCCCACATCAGTCTGAAGAAGGGTCTCGACCCGAAACGTCAACTATTCCTTTGCTCCACAGATGCTGCCTCACCCGCTGAGTTTCTCCAGCATTTTTGTCTACCTTCGATTTTTCCAGCATCTGCAGTCCTTTCTCAGACATAGTTTTAGAAACATAGAAACAAAGAAAATACGTGCAGGAGTAGGCCATTCGGCCCTTCGAGCCTGCACTGCCATTCAATATGATCATGGCTGATCATCCAACTCAGTATCCTGCACCTGCCTTCTCTCCATACCCCCTGATCCCTTTAGCCACAAGGGCCACACCTAACTCCCTCTTAAATATAGCTAATGAACTGGCCTCAACTACCTTCTGTGGCAGATATATAGAGTCTGTGACTCTATAACAGACTCTACGTTCTGTTATAGAGTCAGACAGCATGGAAACAGACACCTCTGTCTAACTCTTTTATATCGAGGCTGGAATCTAAGCTAATTCCATTTGCCTGCATTTGACCCATAGACTCTAAACCTTTCCTATCCATGTACTGTACCGTGTGTTCCCAGTTTAATTTGAAAATATTGAAGTTGGGTCAACTTCTAGACCGCATCGTTTACCCGCAATGCGTATAGTATTAACTCTGCTTCATCACTGCTAAAGATCCTCCAAGGTCTTTGTTGCCAAAGTTCAAAATAGAAGACAACTTGTTTTTAAGATGAGGAAACTTTTCTTCTCACAATGTACCTTTTTGAAATTGCCTGTGGGATTTTATACCAGATCCAAGAAAGGTTTAGACCAGACCAGAGATTCAAAAATATGTTCCCAGTCTTTTCTCAATGGTATCGTTGGATGAAAGAAACTAATCTTGAATCTTTGGATTGTCCACATCAGAGCTCTCTCAGAAGGCCGTTCTACCATTCGTTAGTTGAAGAAAGGTATCTAAAAATCTAGAAAGGAACATTGAGAACTTGTCTCCTTTCTGCTCCCGGTATCAGAGTTTCTGATAAATTATTTAAGTTTATTTTTTATTTAATATCTTGAAAACATCAATTTTCGTGAAGGATCGTTGTTTTCCTACGAGAGACGTTGGCAGTCGTTCTTTGTTATTTTTCTGCGATTATGTATGTGGCCAGCAAATTTCTGGGAATATGTATAGGGCTGCACAGTGGCACAGCGGTAGAGTTGCTGCCTTACAGCGCCAGAGACCCGGGTTTGATCTTGACCATGGGTGCTGTCTGTATGGAGTTTGTATGCTCTCCCCGTGACCTGTGTGGGTTTTCTCTGGGAGCTCCGGTTTCCTGCCACAAACGTACAGGTTCGTAGGTCGATTGGTTTGGTATAACTGTGAGTTGTGCATAGTGTGTGTAGGATAGTGTCAGTGAGCGGGGATCGCTGGTCGGCGCGGACTCAGTGGGCTGAAGGGCCTGTTTCCGCGCTGTATCTCTAAAACTAAAAAAAAGCAAAGTTAGCATTCATTGTCAAACCTTGAAGAGTTTGAGGTAGTTTAGCGTTGCTGTCTTCTTCAACAATGCAGTGAAGACTTTCCAGGAAGACACCAGCGGCTGGAGATGTTGGGTGGGATCTTGAGCAAAACGCAAATTGCGAGTTCTTCTTATGTATGGCGTGCACAGCCTAAAGTTGTAGATCAAGGGTGGACATCCAGGCTGGGACAGCATCAGTTACTGGGTGGATGGGCTTTGATGCCACAAGGGAAAAGCCTCAGTGGGCAGTCATTCACGGTGTGTGGGATGGTCTGGTTTAGATGCCCGCAGTCACAGGCAGGGCTGTCTGTCATCCCCCACATGCAGGTGATGGGCTGTTCTTGCATGGAGGGTGCGGATTCTGTTCAGGGTTCGCCAATGCTCGCGATGGAGGTCAAAACCCAGTGGTTTCACTGTGGGGTCTGCGATGACCTCTCCGTTGTTGGTGTCGGCATCTTTCCAGGCTCTGCACCACTCAGTCTTGGAGTCAAAATCTTCCAGGGATTTGACGGAAGACCAGAAGGGTTTGCGGGACTTCAGGAGCATGTTGGGCAGATTGTCCAAGTCGGCACGGATGGGAAGGTCAGGGTTAGCCTCGACGGTGCACCAATCTTTCAACGTCCTCTCCCTGCTGCGTATGC
>NC_073397.1:35517254-35537254 GCF_028641065.1 Leucoraja erinaceus
CACGACTGTAAACATATTACTGATATTTACTGTCCTGGGCTCCACAACATGAATCATTCTGGAAGGTTTATTCTGCAATGGATTCACTGCTGTGAATTTTGGCTGTCAGACAAACACAAGCTGCTGCAGAGGTAAAGCCAAGCCAACAGCAGACAATCGATGAAGATTCTCTGGATCACATCTCTCAAGGATGAGGGGAAATATGTTGCTTGGGATAGGTGAAGAGATGATTAAGCAATCTCTCGTCAAACCAGTGAATGAAGTCAGTGCCTTGCCCTCACCCAGCACAGTGGCGCAGCTGGTAGAACTGCTACTTCACTGTACCAGAGACCCGGGTTCGATCCAAATCTCAGGAGCTGTCTGTGTGGAGTTTGCACGATGTGCATGGATTTTTTTTTTCCCCTGGTGCTACGGTTTCCCCCGCAGTGTGTAGGGAGTGGGATAATGTAGAACTAGTGTGAACGGGTGATTGATGTCCGGCAGACACGAAACGCTGGAGTAACTCAGCGGGTCAGGCAGCATCTCTGGAGAGAAGGAGTGGGGGACGTTTCAGGTCGAGACCCTTCTTCAGACTGACGGACTCAATGGGTTGAAGGGCCTGGTTTCATGCTGTATCTCTAAACCAAACATGGAATACATGAAATGACATTTGCTGCAGTTGTGACGATCCAAATGTATCCTCTTCAAGGCAGCGCCTTTACCACCTCAGGCAATTGAGGAAATTCAGAGTGTCTCCGAGGATCCTCCAGTGCTTCTACGCAGCGGCGGTGGAAAGCATCTTGTCCGGGAACATTACCATCTGGTTTGGGAATTGCTCTGCCAAGGACAAGAAGGCTCTGCAGAGAGTAGTGCGTTCGGCCGAACGCACTATGGGAACTTCACTCACCCCCCTGCAGGAACTATACAACAGGAGGTGCAACTCCAGAGCAAACAAAATCATGAGAGACCTCTTCCACCCCTGCAACGGACTGTTCCAGCTGCTACGGTCAGGCAAACGCCTCCGTTGCCATGCAGTGAGAACGGAGAGGTTGAGAAGGAGTTTCTTCCCAGAGGCAATTCGGACTGTAAACGCCCATCTCACCAGGGACTAACTCTACAGAACGTTTTTCCTTCTATTATTTATTATGTAAAAGAATATGTGTGTTATGATTGTGTTTATAATTTGTTTGGTTGTTTTGTTGTTTGTCTTTTGCACAAAAGTCCGCGAGCATTGCCACTTTCATTTCACTGCACATCTCGTATGTGTATGTGACAAATAAACTTGACTTGACTTGACTTGACTTTATAACAGTATTTGCTTGCTGAAGAAGTTTGAAGAAGGGTCTCGACCCAAAACGACACCCATTCCTTCGCTCCGGAGATGCTGCCTGTCCCGCTGAGTCACTCCAGCATTTTGTGTCTATCTTCTATGAAAACCAGCATCTGCAGTTCTTCCCTACACGGTATTAAGATTGAGTTCTCCAACTTCGAGTAATACCTTCCAACTCTCGATCTCCTCACCCCCCCCCCCCCAGACTCCCATATTTCCATATATCTCATCGCCCCTTTCCCCCTCATCACTCCTGTCTCCGCTCACCTCCACCCACTCCCCCTTTCCCCACCTGCCCCCCCCCCCCCCCCTGTCCCTTTCACCCCCCCCCCCTTTACCCATTTCCCCTTCTTTACATTTCACTACTCTACTCTACCTATCTGACTCCCTTTTGCTCCTTTGCATCTCCAGTCTTTGTCACTTAATCCACCCATCACTTGCCAGCCTTTGTCCCACCTCCACCTGCTTTTCCAGCTTTCTTCCCCCCTCCACTCCGCTCAGTCTGAAGAAAAGTTCCGACCCCGAAACCATGCCACAGATTATTTCCCACAGATGCTGCCTGACCCACTGAGTTCCTCCAGCAATAGACAATAGACAACAGGTGCAGGACTAGGCCATTTCGACCCTTCGAGCCAGCACCGCCATTCAATGTGATCATGGCTGATCATCCCCAATCAGTACCCCATTCCTGCCTTCTCCCCATATCCCCTGACCTATCTTTAAGAGCCCTATCTAGATCTTTCTTGAAAGCATCCAGAGAACCTGCCTCCACCGCCCTCTGAGGCAGATAAAAATTTTTTTGTTTATGGCCCTATCTGATTCAGATCTTTCAATTTTAAAGCATCCAGACAGAGACAACGAAATCCACCGCCCTCTGAGGCGAGAAAATTTTTGAATTAAAAAAAAATATATAATAAGTGTCCTGGGGGGGGGTGATCAGTCACCGTGTACCAAATGACACATCTAATGAACAGCTAAGTATTCCCACTCCAAGATGTGGACAACGTACTTTGCAAGTTTTCATTTCAAAGGAAAAGGACGGCACGGTGGTGCAGCGGTAGAGTTGCTGCCTCACAGCGCCACAGACCCAGGTTCGATCCTGACTACGGGCGCTTGTCTGTACGGAGTTTGGACATTCTCCCCGTGACCGCATGGGATTTCCTCCGAGATCATCGGTTTCCTGCCACACTCCAAAATCGTTCAGGTTTGTAAGATAATTGTCTTGGTATAAGTGTCTAAATGTAAACATTGTTAGTGTTTGGGAACAACTCCATCCAAGACCGTAAGAAATTGCAGCGAATTGTGGACGCAGCCCAGACCATCGCACAAACCAACCTCCCTTCCATTGACTCCGTCTACACCTCACGCTGCCTCGGCAAGGCCAGCAGCATCATCAAGGACCAGTCGCACCCCGGCCACTCCCTCTTCTCCCCTCTCCCATCAGGCAAAAGGTACAGAACGTGTGAAAACGCACACCTCCAGATTCAGGGACAGTTTCTTCCCGGCTGTTATCAGGCATCTGAATGATCCTACCACAACTTTCCGGCAGGCTGTCTACTATCTACAACAACGATACCTTGTTTGGACTTTGCAATCACCACCCCCCACTCCCCCCCCCCTTACATGTATTATACACTTTGGATTAATTCAAATCGTTTGCTATGTCGCTCTTCAAGGACTGGTGCTAAATAACAAAAAGATGTTCACTGTACCTGGTACACGTGACAATAACAATTAAACTGAATCTGAATCTGAGAAGTGTGAAAACAAACGTTTCACCTCCAGATCAGGGACAGTTTCGTAAAAAGCATATTAGTAAGGCATGAAAAATCATACTACCTCAAAAGAGAGCAGTGCAAATGAATTACTATCTGCACTTGCAATGTCCCTCGGCATCCTTGTTGATTGGACTTCTGCTGCTGGATGACATGCACCTGGAAAGGTTTTCTATTCAAGCTTATTTACTATCTATAGGCTGCAAAGATTGGATTGCGATGAATGGCTGAGTACGAGTGTTGATACTGATCCACGCAACAAAAAGATTTTCACTGTATTCTCGGTGCACGCTGTGTAAATAAACTGAACAAATAGGCGGATGCGCAGTTCGATGGTCGATCAACTGAAGGCTGCCTTTTCATCAGGCTTGTGATCGCGAAACTATCAGTAAAAAGCATATTCAGTAAGGTTTGAAAGAAGAACATATAGAAACATAGAAAAAGGTTAGAAATTTCAAATGAGGATTAGGCCATTCGGCACTTGCAATTCTCACCGCATTGTGATGGCTGATCATCCAACTGCTCCCGTACCTACTTCTCTCCAGGATGACCCCTGATACCTTAGCCACAAAGGCTTTTAACTCCCTCTTAAATATAGCTATAACTGGCTAATTGTCTTCAGGGCAGGAGTTCCGAGAGATGGATTGCGATGAAAAAAAAGTTGAGTACGAGGTTTTGATAAGGATCCATCATTGTGCTGAGTTAACTGAGTATTCTCTGCACGCTGTGTAAGTGTGCTGATCAGCAGATAGGCGGATGAGTGCCGTGGATTCTCATCACATCAACTGGCTGCTGCCTTCATCATTCTTGTGATAAACGGATCAGTTATCAGTAGAAGCAAGGAACTGCGGAAGCTGTTGTACAAAGAAGACACAAAGTGCTGGAGGAACTCAGCGGGTCAGGCAACATCTCAGGAGAACATGGATTGGTGATGTTTCAGGTCAGGACCCTTCTTCAGGCCCGCGGGGATAGGTGATGTTTCGTAATATCGTACATAATTAGTTTAGTTCAGAGATACAGCATGGAAACAGGCCCTTCAGTCCACCAAGTCCAGGCCAACTAGCCATCACCTGCACACTAGTTCTATATCCTATACACTAGGGAGGAAATACAGGAGCCAATTAACCTAGAAGCCTGCACATTTTTGAGGTCAAATGAAAATGATGCATGAAACCAGAGCACCCGGAAGAAACCCACATGGTCACAGGGAGAACGTGCAAACTCCGCACAGATAGCACCCAAGATCAGGATCGAACCTGGGCCTCTGGCGTTGTGAGGTAGCAGCTCTACCCGCTGCGCCACTCTGCTGCCCTTATAGCAAATGAAACAGAAACTTGCAACTGATATTGAAACAGGGAATATCAGAATTCCTTAACGGCTGTGGAGAGAGAATTTTCATTCAATATCTGTCAACCAGAACTGGAGGAATAAGAACAGGTTTTAGCAAGTAATGCATCGGAGGAGGATTAGGAGGACCATGAAGGTTTGTGAAAGACAGGAGAGGTTAAATGACAAATGATGCATGAGAAGAGATTGCTCTAATGGAACATAAGACACTACAGGTAAAAAGTGGAAAGGCAGAATCGCAGCCAGAAGCTAAAAATGGGAGAAAAGATATTAATCTAAAATTGTTGCACTTGAACCGAGACAGAAAAGTACTTAAGAAGTAGATGAAGATCTTGTTCTAATGCATCAGTGAGCACCAGTGAGAACATAGAGGTCAATGTAGGAATGTCCTTGTCTTTAAATCAGTGGCTCAGAGTCAGGTACAGTGCCCTCCATAATGTTTGGGACAAAGACACATCATTTATTTATTTGCCTCTGAACTCCACATTTTGAGATTTGGAATAGAAAAAAAAATCACATTAAAGTGTACATTGTCAGATTTTAATAAAGGCCTTTTATATACATTTTGGTTTCACCATGTAGAAATTACAGCTATGTTCATACATAGCCCCACCCGGTTCGGACCTGCCCTGCAAAGAGAGGGTCGGCCTGAACTGGCTCCCTACAGGGGTCGGCTGGTTCAAGGCCAACGTGCATCCCTGGGGGCTGCGTTCATCAGCAGCCTGCGTGTGTGGAGCGGACCAGCAAACAGCGCAGCTCGTCATTTTCGACTATACCTCGGTATACAGTTGGGAAAGATACATAAAACATTAAACATTAATAATAAAACATTATTATTAGGCACTGGGGCATCGACACTGTCAGTTTTTGCCAATCTATCGAAATTGACGTCCACTTTGTAATTGACGTCCAATTGACGTATTTGACGCGATCACGGTTGTTTACGTGATGGTCGCGTGGCTGTGGGACCTGCGGCTAGCTGCCGTTGCCCGGCGTCACGAGACTACTGGGGTTATGCCAATCTTTTATTCCCAAGGGCTGTTCAACCCCTGTCATCTGTGACTGTCTGCGTACAGACACAAAATGCTGGCGTAACTCAGCGGCCCAGATCAGACCGAAATTCAAAATTCGAAGCTCGGCTTCTACTGAATGTGTGTCACTTTCGCACCATCGTAAAGTCGAAATATCGTAACTCGAAGCATCGCAAGTTGAGGAGCATCCGTTCATATTGGAGAAGTATCTCTGCCTCAGAGGGCGGTGGAGGCCGGTTCTCTGGATGCTCTCAAGAGAGAGCTAGATAGGGCTCTTAAAAATAGCGGAGTCGGGGGATATGGGGAGAAGGCAGGAACGGGGTACTGATTGGGGATGATCAGCCATGATCACATTGAATGGTGGTGCTGGCTTGAAGGGCCGAATGGCCTACTCCTGCACCTATTGTCTATTGTCTATTGTCTATTGTCTATTGTCTATCTCAGACACAGTACACATGTATAGCAGTTCTACACTGAGGCAGTATACAGAGTCGCCAGTTTGATGCCATTTTCAAGTCCCAGTTGTTGTAAGTGCAGTTGGAGGGGTCTAGTGTCACTTCCAGAAGTCAGAGGATGAGAGTGTAAGTAATAAACAAGGAGACAGACGGACACAAAGGGATTAGCGATGCAGTATAATATATGAATCACGCTCATGCTGCAAGAAGTCCCTGAGCCCAGCTCATGTCTGGGCAGTGAGTGATTCATTCTGGCAAAGAACTTTGAATGACTGGGACAGAGGCACAAGGTGCAGGGAGTGTGTGGGCAACAGAATAGTAGTTAATAAACCAGCGTCAGGAACAAACACACAGTCATTCAGCGGGGTCAGGCAGCCATCGCTGGAGAGAAGGAATAGGTGGCGTGTCGGGGGAGGAAGAAGAGATGTGCCTGGGCCGCTGAGTTACGCCAGCATTTTGTGTCTGTACACAGTCACAGATGACAGGGGTTGAACAGCCCTTGGGAATAAAAGGCTGGCAGGTCGCATAGCCCCAGTAGTTCGAACAGACAGTGAAGGATGCAGTGTGATTGGGATGTAATGTTAAAATTGTACAAGGCATTGGTGAGGCCAAATCTGGAGTATGGTGTACAATTTTGGTCACCCAATTATAGGAAGGATGTCAACAAAATAGAGAGAGTACAGAGGAGATTTACTAGAATGTTGCCTGGGTTTCAACAACTAAGTTACAGAGATAGGTTGAACAAGTTAGGGCTTTATTCTTTGGAGCGCAGAAGGTTAAGGGGGGACTTGATAGAGGTTTTTAAAATGATGAGAGGGATAGACAGAGTTGACGTGGAAAAGCTTTTCCCACTGAGAGTAGGGAAGACTCAAACAAGGGGACATGACATGAGAATTAAGGGACTGAAGTTTAGGGGTAACATGAGGGGGAACTTCTTTACTCAGAGAGTGGTAGCTGTGTGGAATGAGCTTCCAGTGAAGGTGGTGGAGGCAGGTTCGTTTTTATCATTTAAAAATAAATTGGATAGTTATATGGATGGGAAGGGAATGGAGGGTTATGGTCTGAGCGCAGGTATATGGGACTAGGGGAGATTATGTGTTCGGCACGGACTAGAAGGGTCGAGATGGCCTGTTTCCGTGCTGTAATTGTTATATGGTTATATGATATGATAAATGAAAGTGCACCATAGTCATAGTGTCTATAGCACGCAAACAGGCCCTTCAGCCCAACTCATCCATTCCAACCTGGACGCCCCATCTAAGCTAGTTCCCATTTGCTGCATTTAGCCCATTGACCTCTAAACCGTTCCATGAATCTTATCAGTCTGAAGAAGGATCTCGACCCGAAACGTTGCCTATTTCCTTCGCTCCATAGATGCTGCCTCACCCGCTCACTATGCTTCTATGTCTATGTTTCTATGATGTGATAAAGTGGGCAAAAATGCTGGTGAAACTCAGCGAGTGCAGCAGCATCTATGGAGCGAAGGAAATAGGCAACGTTTTTCGGGCCGAATAGGAACCGTTTCAGGAAATAGGCAACGTTTCGGGTCGAAACCCGAAAGGGTTTCGTCCCGAAACGTTACCTATTTCCTTCGCTCCATAGATGCTGCCTGACCCGCTGAGTTTCTCCAGCATTTTTTGTCTACCTTCGATTTTCCAGCATCTGCAGTTCCTTCTTAAACATGAATCTATCCAAGTGCTTATTAAATGTTGTGATAGTACCTGCCTCAACGGCCTCCTCTGGCAACTCATCCCAAACACCCACCACCCTCTGTGTGGGACCAGTGTTGACGGTGTCCAAGATGTGGACTCTTATACATCGGCGAGACCAAACATAGACTGGCGATCGTTTTGCTGAATACCTTCGCTCAGACACGCCTGATCTCCCGGTAGTTAAACACTTTAATTCTCCTTCCCATTCCCACACTGACCTTTCCGTCCTAGGCCTCCTCCATTGTCAGAGTGAGGCTAAACGCAAATTGGAGGACCAGCATCTCATATTTTGCTTGGGCAGCTTACAGCCCAGTGGTATGAACATTGATTTCTCTAACTTCAAGAAACCCCAGCATTCCCTCTCTCTCCATCCCTCCCCCACCCAAGTCACACGAGGTCCTCGTATTCACCCTACAAACAGCTAACAACAGCCTGTTTCCTTTTTTGCATATCTTTCATTCACTGTTCTTTATCTCCCCACATCATCATCTATATCTCTTGTTGCCCTTTCCCGTGGCTTTCAATCTGAAGAAGGGTCTCAACCCGAAACGTCACCCACCCATTCCTTCTCTCCAGAGATGCTGCCTGTCCCGCTGAGTTACTCCAGCTTTCTGTGTCTATCTTTGATACAAAGGGATATCTGATTTCACTGCAAAACACAGTTATTGATTGTGTCGGAGTAGTATTCTGTTAGCAAGGATCTTGGAGATCAATGAGCAATCATATCAAACAGGCTGGAACATTTTAGTGTCAATTCAGTGTTGCCTGATCATAGCTGGGAAGAGATTTCTACCTTATTCGAACATGTGGGCATGAAGATTTGGGGGGAAAACCTGCACTCTGTATTTTAATGCAATCTTTATCGCAGTCGCTGCCTCAAAAAGGCTGGCAGTATCATCAAAGACCCACACCATCCTGGCCACACCCTCATCTCCCTGCTACCTTCATGTAGAAGGTACAGGAGTCTGAAGACTGCAACGTCCAGGTTCAGGAATAGCTACTTCCCCACAGCCATCAGGCTATTAAACCTGGCTCGGACAAAACTCTGATTATTAATAACCACTTTCTGTTATTTGCACTTTACCAGTTTATTTATTCATGTGTGTATATATTTATATCATGGTATATGGACACACTGATCTGTTCTGTAGTCAATGCCTACTATGTTCTGTGTGCTTAAACAAAGCAAGAATTTCATTGTCCTATACAGAGACACATGACAATAAACTCACTTGAACTTGAACTTGAGATAATTATTAGAAACATAGAAAAATAGGTGCAGGAGTAGGCCATTCGGCCCTTCGAGCCAGCACCGCCATTCAATATGATCAAGGCTGATCATCCAAAATCAGTACCCCGTTCCTGCTTTCTCCCCATATCCCTTGATTCCTTCAGCCCTGAGAGCTAAATCAAACCCTCTCTTGAAAACATCCAGTGAATTGGCCTCCACTGCCCTCTGTGGCATTAAGCACGGACCTTTAATAATCTTGATTGAATCCCCATTAAAAAAATGACAAAATGACAATTTAAAATTCAAAATATCCGATCAACAGTTTGTTAACATATCTATCCATTGGGAAATTGTGCAAGAATTTTTGTTCAATGGTTTGAAATAATCACAATTTTAATGTGAAAATAATGTGAGGATTTTTAGTTTAGTTTTTTTGTTTTTGTTTTATAATCAGTTTTGGTGTTTTTGGTTTGTTTAGTTTAGTGTAGTTTAGTTTAGTTTAGTTTAGTTTATGTTAGTTTAGTTTAGTTTAGTGTAGTTTAGTTTAGTTTAGTTTAGTTTAGTTTAGTTTAGTTTAGTTTAGTTTAGAATGGAAATAGGCCGTTCAGCCACTGGCCATCGATCACTGAAGAAGGGTCTCGACCAGAAACGTCACCTACTCCTTCCCTCCATAGATGCTGCCTCACCCGCAGAGTTTCTCCAGCATTTTTGTCTATCCTTTCACATTAGTTCCATATTATCTATGGCATGACTCTATCATTTCCTCGTCCTCCCCCCCACCCTGCGGTCCGTGTGTGTGACCAGCTTTACAAACTCAGACATTCATCTCCTCGAGGGTCAGGTAGAGGGATGGGGGGGGGGAGGTGTGTTCTTTGCACTGAGTATCAGGAGATTCCTAAGAGAAGAAATGAACAGGACATGATCTGAAATGACGGTTTGAATAGCTGCCTGGAGTGAATCAGCCTGCATGTGGGACTGATGCAGAAAGAACATACATGAGCTCACTAAATTTGTCACATAGAACTAACTGATGGGAGTGCAGGCATTCACACACACACTCATATGCACACAGGTACACATTTACACACACACTCACACACACATATATATGCACACAGGTACACATTTACACACACTCACTCACATGCACAACACGTGGACACACAATTAGGCAGACACAGGCACAGACACACACAGACACTCACACACACTCACGGCTGGGAAGAAATTGTCCCCAAATTTGTTGGTAGACAAAAATGTCGGAGAGTCTCAGTGAGTGAGGCAGCATCTATTGAGAGAAGGAAATAGGCGACATTTTGGGTCGAGGCTGATGTCGGACTGGGGTGGGGAAAAGGAAAGGAAAAGGTGGAGACAGTAGGCTTGGGGGGAGAGTTGGGGGGGGGGGGGGGGGGGGGGGGGGGGAGAGGAGCAAGGACTACCTGAAATTGGGGAAGTCAATGTTCATACCGCTGGGAATGTGGTGGTGTGCGTTTTCACACTTCTGTACCTTTTGCCCGATGGGATTTTTCTTGTAAAATGTGTTTCTTATTTTTACACTCAAATAAATAGCCCACATATGCTGGGTAAATTGGCCAAATTAAGAACTATTCTACTGCTTCAGCAAAGGATTCACGTATTCAATGTTGCACCTGGTGTTATAATCACAGCCTCTAGATACAGAATTGGCACATTTGCTATGTTTTGTTGAGTGTTTGTTTTTTGCCAAAGAATAACCAATTCACTGCAAGAAATCAGAAAGCAAATGTATTTAGCAGACAATGCAGAAAGAAAAATTGCAGGAAAATTGCTCCAAATTCAGATTTGGTACATAATTGATTTGAAAGCTTTTCCAGCATTTTCAATTTCAATTTTCAATTGCAGCACGGTGACAGAGTGGTAGAGTTACTGCCTTACAGCGCTTGCAGCACCGGAGACCCGGGTTCGATCCCGACTACAGGTGCTGTCTAGACGGACTTCTCTACCTTCTCCCCGTGACCTGAGTAGGTTTTCTCCCAGATCTTCAGGTTTTCTTCCACACTCCAAAGACTTACATGCTTGCAGGTTAATTGGCTTGGGATAACCATATAACCATATAACCATATAACAATTACAGCACGGAAACAGGCCATCTCGGCCCTACAAGTCCGTGCCAAACAACTTTTTTTCCCTTAGTCCCACCTGCCTGCACTCATACCATAACCCTCCATTCCCTTCTCATCCATATGCCTATCCAATTTATTTTTAAATGATACCAACGAACCTGCCTCCACCACTTCCACTGGAAGCTCATTCCACACCGCTACCACTCTCTGAGTAAAGAAGTTCCCCCTCATGTTACCCCTAAACTTCTGTCCCTTAATTCTGAAGTCATGTCCTCTTGCTTGAATCTTCCCTATTCTCAAAGGGAAAAGCTTGTCCACATCAACTCTGTCTATCCCTCTCATCATTTTAAAGGCCTCTATCAAGTCCCCCCTTAACCTTCTGCGCTCCAGAGAATAAAGACCTAACTTATTCAACCTATCTGTGTAAGTGCAGGATCCCTAGTGTGTGATGTATAGGGGATCGCTGGTCAGTGTGGACCCGGTGGGCCAAAGGGCCTGTTTCCGCACTGTATCTCTAAACTAAACTAAATTATAAATAGACACAAAATGCTGTAGCAACTCAGTGGGACAGGAAGCATCTCTGGAGAGAAGGAACGGATGACGTTTCGGGTCGAGACACTTCTTCTGGGTAAAAGTCACCCATTCTGTCTATCCAGAGATACTGCCTGTCCCGCTGAGTTACGAATTTTGTGTCTATCTTCGGTTTAAATCAGCATCTGCAGTTCCTTTGTAATCTAAATCATATTCCACCAAATATCATGGTGCTAGTAAAACAGGTTGAAAAAGCTGATAAAGGAACTCGATAAAGACATTAGATTATCATGTCCAGCCAAAACACTGTCCCAAGTGAATGATTCATCTCCGCTTCCTCCACAAAGCTCTTCACCAAATCTGTGCTTTACCCTGTTTTGTTCATGGAGAAACTCAGCGGGTGCAGCAGCATCTATGGAGCGAAGGAAATAGGCAACGTTTCGGGACGAAACCCTTCGGGTTTCGACCCGAAACGTTACCTATTTCCTTTGGGTTTCATAGAAACATAGAAACATAGAAATTAGGTGCAGGAGTAGGCCATTCGGCCCTTCGAGCCCGCACCGCCATTTAATATGATCATGGCTGATCATCCAACTCAGTATCCCGTACTTGCCTTTTCTCCATACCCTCTGATCCCCTTGGCCACAAGGGCCACATCTAACTCCCTCTTAAATATAGCCAATGAACTGGCCTCAACTACCCTCTGTGGCAGAGAGTTCCAGAGATTCACCACTCTCTGTGTGAAAAAAAGTTCTCCTCATCTCGGTTTTAAAGGATTTCCCCCTTATCCTTAAGCTGTGACCCCTTGTCCCGGACTTCCCCAACATCGGAAACAATCGTCCCGAAACGTTGCCTATTTCCTTCGCTCCATAGATGCTGCTGCACCCGCTGAGTTTCGCCAGCATTTTTGTCTACCTTCGATTTTCCAGCATCTGCAACTCCTTCGTAAACGCCTGTTTTATTCTTTCCAGGTGATGTCAACAATTGAATACACACGGAACTGCAGATGCTGCAATCTTCAGCAAAACACAAAAAGTGCTGGAGGAACTCAATTGGGTCAGGCAGCATCTGTGGAGGGAAATGGATCAACAATCTGAGGGATGACTTTTTCACACAAAGGGTGATGGGTGTATGGAACGAAATGCCTGGCGGAGGTAGTTTAGACAGGTACTATTACAATTGGTAAGAAACATTTAGACAGGTACATGGATAGGACAGGTTTAGAGGGATATGGGCCAAACATAGAAACATAGAAAATAGGTGCAAGAGTAGGCCATTCGGCCCTTCGAGCCTGCACCGCCATTCACTATGATCATGGCTGATCATCCAACTCAGTATCCCGTACCTGCCTTCTCTCCATACCCCCTGATCCCTTTAGCCACAAGGGTCACATCTAACTCTCTCTTAAATATAGCCAATGAACTGTGGCCTCAACTACCTTCTGTGGCAGAGAATTCCACAGACTCACCACTCTCTGTGTGAAAAATTATTTTCTCATCTCGGTCCTAAAAGACTTCCCTCTGATCCTTAAACTGTGACCCCGTGTTCTGGACTTCCCCAACATCAGGAACAATCTTCCTGCATCTAGCCTGTCCAACCCCTTAAGAATTTATCCCATCTCCTACACACTACAGGGGAAACCGTAGCACCAGGAAAAAAAAATCCATGCACATCATGCAAACTCCACGCAGACAGCTCCCGAGGTTAGGATCGAACTCTGGTGCAGTGAGGTAGCAAGTTTCTATAAGATTCCCCACTCAATCTTCTAAATTCTAACACAGGCAGGCGGGACCAGTGTAGATGGGGCACGTTGGCCGGTGTGGACAAGTGGGGCTGAAGGGCCTGTTTCCATGCTGTACCACTCTGTGGCTCGATGGTAGGAAGTCATTTCAAAAAAATAACCAGGACTTCACTCTGGAGGAAGCACCAGCGCAGTAAGTCATACATTCACCCACCTTGTGGTGACTTGACCTATACATTGCACTTATAACTGCACTGCATTTGATCCTGTGATCATTTTTGTAAAAGATGGATATAATAATCTAGCTGTGTAGACTTTAGAGATACAGAGTGGACCTTGGCCCTTTGGCCCACAGAGTCTGTGCCAGCCAGTGATCACCCCATACGTACACTGGCACTATCCTACACACACTGGGGGCAATTTATACATTTAACAGAAGCCAATCCACCTACAAACCTGCATGCCTTTGGAATGTGGAAGGAAACCGGAGCACCCGGAGAAAACCCACGTGGTCAGGATGGAACCCAGGTCTCTGGCGCTGTAAGGCAGCGACTCTACCACTGTGCCATACTCTTTTCCATCTGTCTCCCCCCTTCATTTAATTAAAGAAGGGTCCCGACCCGAAACGCCATCAATCCATATTCTCCGGAGATGCTGCCTGACCTGCTAAGTTACTCCAGCACTTTGTGTCTTTTTTGGGAAACCAGCACCTGCAGTCCATTGTCTGGATGTAATCCATACAATACAGTGCTGGTAAAACATCCTAAGGGAACTTCCTGTGGTTTTCTGAAGTAATTTTCTGCAGTTGCTCTCCAACTCAATAAAACAGCGTGCTAAATGGATTATATTGTCTCACTTAGTGTCCGGACACATTGCTGAGAGATTAGAAGGCGCGCTATTAATGTTGCCGCCAGGTTCAGGCATATGTTTGATCACTGTGGAATAAGATGGAACTGCAGATGCTGGTTTAAACCGAAGATAGACACAAAAAGCTGGAGTAACTCTCAGCGGGACAGGCAGCATCTCTGGAGAGAAGGAATGGGTGACATATCGGGTCGAGACCCTTCTTCAGGCAGCTGTCTCCCCCTTGCTACAATCAGTCTGAAGAAGAGTTCTGTCCTGAAATGTTGCCTATCCAGTCCTGAAGGGGTTGGACAGGCTAGATGCGGGAAGATTGTTCCCGATGTTGGGGAAGTCCAGAACAAGGGGTCATAGTTTAAGGATAAAGGGGAAATCTTTTAGGACTGGGATGAGAAAAACATTTTTTACACAGAGAGTGGTGAATCTCTGAAATTCTTTGCCGCAGAATGTAGTTGAGGCCACAGTTCATTGGCTATATTTAAGAGGGAGTTAGATGTGGCCCTTGTGGCTAAAGGGGTCAGGGGGTATGGAGAGAAGGCAGGTACGGGATACTGAGTTGGATGATCAGCCATGATCATATTGAATGGCGGTGCAGGCTCGAAGGGCCGAATGGCCTACTCCTGGTTAAGTGGATATAGCCAATGAAACTGGCCTCAACTCACTACCTTCTGTGGCAGAGAATTCCACAGATTCACCACTCTCTGTTTTTCTCATCTCGGTCCTAACATCTCTGGAGGACATGGAAAGGCAACATTTCAGTCCAGGTCCCTTTGTCAAACTGATTGTAGTTGGGGACAGGAAGCAGGAAGACAGGTGGGGGCGAGACAAAGCTCGGCAAGTGATAGGTGGATATAGGAGAGAGAGAGAGGGGGGTTTGTTGAGCAGATGGGTGGACAAAGGCCAGAAATGAAAAGGACACAAAAGGCTGTGAGACTGCAAGCGATTTACTCAAAACATAGTGACCCACCGCTAAACAGCACCCATCCTTTTTCTCCAGGGATGCTACTGACCCACTGGGTTATTCCAGCACTTTTTTTGTTTTTAATATTTTTATTAGAAGCATATACATATAATAGCAAAACACAATTTGTTTACCAATTACATACATACAAAGCTTCTATTTTTTATTGAACATTTTTGAAAGATAGAACTGTAGAGAAATAAAAAAATAAGAGAAGAAAAAACTATAAACTAACATAGAGGGAAAGGTAAAAACAAAGGAAATTACCAGTTAACACAGTTTTGGAGATAGGTCCATAGACTATAAGGTGTAATTATTCATCCAGTCCTGAACTCAAGTTTCAGTCCAGCTTCCGTGTTGAACCAATTTACCCTTTTAGAAAATCAATAAATGGAGATCATATTCTAGCAAATAGTTCTGATTTGTCAATTAAGCCAAGTCTCATTTTTTCCAAGTGTAAGGTCTCAGACATTTCCATAATCCACATTTTAATTGTGGGGGCTGTTGGGTTTTTTCAAAATTTTAGTATTAATTTTTTCCCAATTATTATACTATAATCAAGAAAATGTCTTTGATTTATTGGGAGTTTTATATTTTGTTCTGATATTCCTAATATTATTAGTTTTGGATCAGGATCCTTGAATGTTAACAACTTCAGAGATAATTTAAAAAATATCCATCCAAATTTTTATAATTTTTATGCTGATTACATAGGTATGAGTTAAGTTAGCTTCTAGGCATTGACATTTATCACAGATAGGAGAGATATTTGGAAAAATTCTGTTTAGTTTTGTTTTGGAGTAGTGTAATCTATGTAGTACTTTGAATTGTATTAAAGAATGTCTGGCATTTAACAAACAATGATGTATATGTTGTAACCCATTCCAGCACTTTTCTACACACTTACTCACACACTTACTCACAACAGAGACTATATGCCATATATAGTGTATTTATAGTATATAAAAACACTGCCTTAAAATGTGGATATTTTTAAAGATAGATAGATAGATTATTGATTAGTACGGGTGTCAGAGGTGATGGGGAGAAGGCAGGAGAATGGGGTTGGGAAGGAGAGATAGATCAGCCATGATTGAATGGCGGAGTAGACTCCATGGGCCGAAAGGCCTTGTTCCATTCCTATTTCTTGTGACATAAATAGAGAGGGTAGCAGAATGTGAAGGCGGAGGCAGGGATGCAGGTTGAAGGAGACAAAGGGAAGGAGAAATGGGGGCACGATAACATGATTAGGAGGCAGAGATTAGCCATGACTGAATGGCGGAGTAGTACTCGATGGGCTGAATGGCCTAGTTCTACTCTTATCACGTGAATATTCAACTAAATTCAGTGTTTTAAAACTCTACAGCATTAAGAACGGTTGCTATATTTGATATATTATGATAAATGGGTGTGAATGATACACTGAATGCTAAAAATATTGGCTTCATGCTTTAGAGACACAGTGCAGATGCAAGCCCATCTGCCCACGCTCACCAGCGATCACCCTGTACACGAGCACTATCCTATACACTGGGGACTTCACAATTAACCAATTAACCTACAAACCTGTAAGCCTCTGCATTGTGGGAGGAAACGCACACTGTCGCACATAGAAGGTACAGGCTCCGTACAGACAGCATTACTAGTCACGGTTCAACCCTGTTCTCCAACGCCGTGAGGCAACAACTCCACCGCTGCGACACTATGCCGCCCTAGAAGAAATACGGTTTTGTGCAAATATTTTCTCTCTGGACAGTTCTTGCTGCAGATTCTGTTCAAGGGAGTGTTTAAGACGGAACTGCAGATGCTGGAAAAATCGAAGGTAGATAAAAATGCTGGAGAAACTCAGCGGGTGAGGCAGCATCTATGGAGCGAAGGAATAGGTGACGTTTCGGGTCGAGACCCTTCTTCAGACTGATGTGGAGGTGGGGGGGGGGGGGGGGGGGGGGGAGAGCAGGAAGAAGAAAGGAAGAGGCGGAGACAGTGGGCTGTGGGAGAGCTGGGAAGGGGAGGGGAAGGAGGGAGAAAGCAGGGACTACCTGAAATTGGAAGTCAATGTTCATACCGCTGGGGTGTAAACTACTCATACATTAATCATACATAGATACATAGACGATAGGAGCAGGGGTAGGCCATTCGGGTCTAGACCCTTCCTCAGACTGAAGAAGGGTCTCGACCCGAAACGTCACCTATTCCTTCGCTCCATAGAAGCTGCCTCACCCGCTGAGTTTCTCCAGCATTTTTATCGACCTTTGTTCAAGGAAGCAGTCAGTACTCTTTTGATGACCCTTTAATAGATGCTTGATATAATTACTTGATAGAAATGGCAAGACCATGTCACATTGCACAGCAAATGGCCTTTGAATTATTTGACATGAAACAGCGAGCAAATTATGCAGACTTGTAAATTCAGCGACATTTATCAACAGAAAATTCTCTGAGTGAAAATGGTTAATGGCAATGTAATATTACAGACCGTGGACAAAATTACTTACAGATTAATAGATGGGCCAAGAATTTTCTCATTTAATGATGAATTAAAAAATGACATGTGGTGCATATCGTTCCTGAGTTTCCAGATTTGTTCCACATCATTGATCCCTTGATTGAGTAAGATGCTACTAATATCACCCAGATATCAGTTCAAAATTGGTACTTCTTCACAATCCAGTGCAGTAAATCACCTTGGCTATCTCATGCTGGATTAATGAGGATTTCACCAGTTTAGTGAATTAAATGCCATTGTAGCATTGTGCCACTAATGAATTAATTTGACCCTTACGTTTCAAATCATGCAGAGAATGTTAGTCAAAGTTATCTGAGGAATGAATGAGATTGTGGTGCATGAAGCAATTTAGCTTTTCCTTTGTCTGGTTTCTCTTGATTATGTTTTCCAGTGAACCAGTTAAAAGGCCATTATTCTGTGCGGAATATTTCATGGAGTTTTTCCACAGCCTTGGGCAACAGCCAAAGAGCCTAGTTTAGATTACGAGAAAGCTGATCAGACTTGTAAATGTTGTAAGGATCCTATAGAAACTTACAAAATTCTTAAGGGGTTGGACAGGCTAGATGCAGGAAGATTATTCCCGATGTTGGGGAAGTCCAGAACTAGGGGTCACAGTTTAAGGATAAGAGGGAAATCTTTTAGGACCGAGATGAGAAAATCATTTTTCACACCGAGAGTGGTGAATCTCTGGAATTCTCTGCCACAGAAGGTAGTTGAGGCCAGTTCATTGGCTATATTTAAGAGGGAGTTAGATGTGGCTAAAGGGATCAGGGGGTATGGACAGCAGGCAGGGATGGGATACTGAGTTGGATGATCACCCATGATCATATTGAATGGCGGTGCAGGCTCGAAGGGCCGAATGGCCTCTACTCCTGCACCTATGTTTTATGTTTCTATGTTTCTATGTAAATGGGGTGGCACAGTGGTGCAGCGGTAGAGTTGCTGCCTCACAGCGACACAGATCTAGGTTCAATCCGGACTACAGGTGATGTCTATACGGCCCTTCGGTCCAACTCGTCCATGATGCCCCATCTAAGCTAGTTCCATTTGCCCGCATTTGGCCCTTCTCCCTCCAAACTTTCCCTACCCATGTACCTGTCCAAGTGTCTTCTATGTTGAGGAAGGAACTGCAGATGCTGGTTTAAACCGAAAATAGACACAAAATGCTGGAGTAACTCAGCGGGACAGGCTGCATCTCTGGAGGGACGGAAATGGGTGATGTTTCAGTTTGACCCGTTCCAAAGATGCTGCCTGTCCTGCTGAGTTACCCCAGCTTTTTGTGTCTATCAAGTGTCTACCAGTATTATTCCTGTCTCAACTACTTCCTGTTAAATGGCAAATAAAAGTATTTGTGCATGAGTGGTTGTAATCAACTCCTTTGGATAGGAAAGGTGAAGTGACAGATTTTACAGTGTCTCAAGGATTTAGTCCACGATAGTCACTTTAATAGATGACCGAGGATCAGAAGGGAATTAATACGCAGCCACGAGCTCTCCATGAGACATTCAATGCCGTCGAAAGATGAATCTTCCAAAAACAGTCTCTTGATTAATTATTTCTTTATTGTAGTAGTACAAACAATAAGAAAATTCATACTATCTTCTTGTATAAATACATTTCAATCATACTCGTGCATGGCCAAAAACTATGTCTCTTCCCCGATCTTCTTCAAACTAAACTAAACTAAACTCCTTGGGAGTCTGCGCGAGGGGATATATCGAGGGGATCTATCACAGTCGCTGCCTCAAAAAGGCTGGCAGCATCATCAAGGACCCACACCATCCTGGCCACACACTCATCTCCCCTGCTACCTTCAGGTATAAGGTACAGGAGCCTGAAGACTGCAACGACCAGGTTCAGGAATAGTTACTTCCCCACAGCCATCAGGCTATTAAACTCAACTCAAACAAAACTCTGAACGTTAATAGCCCATTATCTGTTATTTGCACTTGATCAGTTTATTTATTCATGTGTGTATATATTTATATAATGGTATATGGACACACTGATCTGTTCTGTAGTCAATGCCTACTATGTTCTGTTGTGCTGAAACAAAGCAAGAATTTCATTGTCCTATCGGGGACACATGACAATAAACTCTCTCTCTTGAACTCTCTCTTGAGAATCCCAGCCGCAAACTCCCTCAGACTACGTATAAATCCCACTCACATAATTGCAGGCAGATCAAATTTAACGGTAACTGGTTATAGTTGTAATATACCCAGTTAAGCTAAAAGGTTTGGAGGGATATGGGCCAAAGGCGGGCAAGGTGGGAATAGTGTAGATGGGGCATCTTGGTTGGCATGGGCAAGTTGAGCCACATAGACAGTTTCCATGCTGTATGACTATGATTCTATGACACTAATTTCCTTGTCAAAACTAAATTGGAAATAAATGCACAAAGGTTGTCTCGATGGCTGTCTGGCTGAAAATGGCCT